>NC_056436.1:83878911-84153911 GCF_018296145.1 Oncorhynchus tshawytscha | reverse complement strand
TTGATGAATCATCCACCAATAACCATTACGGATAATAACCAACCTTCTTTTAGCTATGTATTTGGCCGTGAATAATCCTATCAACATCCAAAATGCTCACTACTTTTCCTTTACTGTAAAAGTGCCACAGCTCTTACTGTAATGCACCAGAAGAAAGTGGAACAAAAATTGAAGCGAACCAATCGGCTGAAGAATCTTTTTTTTCTTCACTGTCTCCTCTATCAGACGCTGAAGCCTGATAACCAACCCCCACTCGCCCTTCACTTCTGTGTGTCTGCACAGCAGAGATAAGCAAATCAATATTCTGTCACTTCTTATTTTTACTGCCCGAATTCTAGTCTCTGCACCTTTCACAAGGTGACAGACTCAGGCTTGCCTCGCCTCACGGTGGACTGGGCTGGTCAGGCAATCTGAGCATCCCTTTTCTAGAATATTCTGCATCTGCTCTCACTGTTTCCGCATCTGCTCTCAGTGTCTGCGTAAGTGTCTGGGTAAGTGTCTGGGCAAGTGTCTGGGTAAGTGTCTGGGTAAGTGTCTGGGCAAGTGTCTGGGTAAGTGTCTGGGTAAGTGTTAGGGTAAGTGTCAGGGTAAGTGTCTGGGTAAGTGTCTTGGTAAGTGTTAGGGTAAGTGTCAGGGTAAGTGTCAGGGTAAGTGTCAGGTTAAGTGTCAGGTTAAGTGTCAGGTTAAGTGTCAGGGTAAGTGTCAGGGTAAGTGTCTGGGTAAGTGTTAGGGTAAGTGTCAGGGTAAGTGTCTGGTTAAGTGTCTGGGTAAGTGTCTCCTGGTTAATATTCCTGGGTGAATATGACCCAGGAGACATGTCTCGTGAATATGACCCAGGAGACATGTCTCGTGACTGTGACCCAGGAGACATGTCTCGTGAATATGACCCAGGAGACATGTCTCGTGAATGTGACCCAGGAGACATGTCTCATGAATATGACTCAGGAGACATGTCTCGTGAATATGACCCAGGAGACATGTCTCGTGACTGTGACCCAGGAGACATGTCTCGTGACTGTGACCCAGGAGACATGTCTCGTGACTGTGACCCAGGAGACATGTCTCGTGAATATGACCCAGGAGACATGTCTCGTGTTGACCCAGGAGACATGTCTGTGACCCAGGAGACATGTCTCGTGACTGTGACCCAGGAGACATGTCTCGTGAATATGACCCAGGAGACATGTCTCGTGAATATGACCCAGGAGACATGTCTCGTGAATATGACCCAGGAGACATGTCTCGTGAATATGACCCAGGAGACATGTCTCGTGAATATGACCCAGGAGACATGTCTCGTGAATATGACCCAGGAGACATGTCTCGTGAATATGACCCAGGAGACATGTCTCGTGACTGTGACCCAGGAGACATGTCTCGTGAATATGACCCAGGAGACATGTCTCGTGAATGTGACCCAGGAGACATGTCTCGTGAATATGACCCAGGAGACATGTCTCGTGAATATGACCCAGGAGACATGTCTCGTGAATATGACCCAGGAGACATGTCTCATGTGAATATGACCCAGGAGACATGTCTCGTGAATATGACCCAGGAGACATGTCTCGTGAATATGACCCAGGAGACATGTCTCGTGAATATGACCCAGGAGACATGTCTCGTGAATATGACCCAGGAGACATGTCTCGTGACTGTGACCCAGGAGACATGTCTCGTGACTGTGACCCAGGAGACATGTCTCGTGACTGTGACCCAGGAGACATGTCTCGTGAATATGACCCAGGAGACATGTCTCGTGACTGTGACCCAGGAGACATGTCTCGTGAATATGACCCAGGAGACATGTCTCGTGACTGTGACCCAGGAGACATGTCTCGTGAATATGACCCAGGAGACATGTCTCGTGAATATGACCCAGGAGACATGTCTCGTGAATATGACCCAGGAGACATGTCTCGTGAATATGACCCAGGAGACATGTCTCGTGACTGTGACCCAGGAGACATGTCTCGTGAATATGACCCAGGAGACATGTCTCGTGAATGTGACCCAGGAGACATGTCTCGTGAATATGACCCAGGAGACATGTCTCGTGAATATGACCCAGGAGACATGTCTCGTGAATATGACCCAGGAGACATGTCTCGTGAATATGACCCAGGAGACATGTCTCGTGAATATGACCCAGGAGACATGTCTCGTGAATATGACCCAGGAGACATGTCTCGTGAATATGACCCAGGAGACATGGAGACATGTCTCGTGAATATGACCCAGGAGACATGTCTCGTGAATATGACCCAGGAGACATGTCTCGTGACTGTGACCCAGGAGACATGTCTCGTGAATATGACCCAGGAGACATGTCTCGTGAATATGACCCAGGAGAGTGACAGGAGACATGTGACCCAGGAGACATGTCTCGTGTGACTGTGACCCAGGAGATATGTCTAGTGACTGTGACCCAGGAGATATGTCTAGTGACTGTGACCCAGGAGACATGTCTCGTGACTGTGACCCAGGAGATATGTCTAGTGACTGTGACCCAGGAGACATGTCTCGTGACTGTGACCCAGGAGACATGTCTCGTGACTGTGACCCAGGAGACATGTCTCGTGACTGTGACCCAGGAGACATGTCTCGTGACTGTGACCCAGGAGACATGTCTCGTGAATATGACCCAGGAGACATGTCTCGTGAATGTGACCCAGGAGACATGTCTCGTGAATATGACCCAGGAGACATGTCTCGTGAATATGACCCAGGAGACATGTCTCGTGAATATGACCCAGGAGACATGTCTCGTGAATATGACCCAGGAGACATGTCTCGTGAATATGACCCAGGAGACATGTCTCGTGAATATGACCCAGGAGACATGTCTCGTGAATATGACCCAGGAGACATGTCTCGTGAATATGACCCAGGAGACATGTCTCGTGAATATGACCCAGGAGACATGTCTCGTGAATATGACCCAGGAGACATGTCTCGTTACTGTGACCCAGGAGACATGTCAGGAGACATGTCTATCGTGACTGTGACCCAGGAGACATGTCTCGTGAATATGACCCAGGAGACATGTCTCGTGAATATGACCCAGGAGACATGTCTAGTGACTGTGACCCAGGAGACATGTCTCGTGACTGTAACCCAGGAGATATGTCTAGTGACTGTGACCCAGGAGACATGTCTAGTGACTGTGACCCAGGAGACATGTCTCGTGACTGTGACCCAGGAGATATGTCTAGTGACTGTGACCCAGGAGACATGTCTCGTGACTGTGACCCAGGAGACATGTCTCGTGATATGACCCAGGAGACATGTCTCGTGACTGTGACCCAGGAGACATGTCTCGTGAATATGACCCAGGAGACATGTCTCGTTACTGTGACCCAGGAGACATGTCTCGTGATATGACCCAGGAGACATGTCTCGTGAATATGACCCAGGAGACATGTCTCGTGAATATGACCCAGGAGACATGTCTCGTGAATATGACCCAGGAGACATGTCTCGTGAATATGACCCAGGAGACATGTCTCGTGAATATGACCCAGGAGACATGTCTCGTGAATATGACCCAGGAGACATTGACAGAAAATAATAGGCCACTGTGCACTGACCTCTGTTCATTCTGTTCAGTGAAGTTTCTTTTTCATATCATATGTTACTTGATGGTTCAAGTTCTACATTTCAACAGGTGACTTTATGGATCAGGTTCTAAGCACAAAGGGAGAGTATAGGTAGTACAGCGATACTAGAGCCTATCCATGATAAGTAAACATGTCAATATCAGGTATCCATTACTGTGACCAGTCGATACGACTCATAGTGATACATAGTGACTGATTTAACTGTCTCGTTCGTAGTCTTGAGACAAAACTGGGAAAAGCCGCGGGAAAATACACATTTGTTGGCTGTTTTCAATAACTGAATGGAAATGTTGTGCCGCTAGTACTGCTTTCCAAGATACTCTGTCAAATCTCAATTACTTTTCTCTTACATGGCATTACAGCAGTGTCCCTGGGTGGTCACTTGGATTTTCTGTTCACGTAGGGAGAAGTCAGAATTTTAATCACTGAGGACATTTTGTTATCTGGCATCTGCCTGGCACTTCTCACAAATTATGGGACTTGTAGAAACTCATCTAATTGGCATGATGGACTAGTGTCACTGCAAATTACAAAAATTAATATAAACAGTTGGAACCTCAATTTTGTTTTGTTTTGTTTAATCTACTCGGTGACAGCTATCATTCAACTCCCAGCTGCTGATAAAATTAATTTGGTTGGAGCAATACATGATTTTATATCATTCATATTGCCTGTCTGAAAAAAGGGATGACAATTATTTGCTTAAATATGCATTGGCCCAGGGCATTGTGAAATAACAGTACTGCCAAGATAAGATTCGCAAGGCCAGCCACTGAAATTAGAGCCTTAAACAATGATTTCAGGGAGTATTATTTTTTTTTTTGGGGGGGGTGTAAAACATGAACTATGTGGAAGTGGAACTAACCAATGATGATATGTCACTCTGTGGGGAATCTTTCAAATCCCTGTAACTTGAAGATGCCACTCATGGAATCGGTCATAATGAAATATGAATGTGGCGTTACCATCTCTGGCGAAATTAATGATTTCTAGCAGAATGTGTATTGTACAGATTACCTCTTTTCACTCCCAAGACACACACTGGGGTTCTGTACTGGGGTAAACAAACACAGTGCGTTCACACACACACACACACACACACACACACACACACACACACACACACACACACACACACACACACACACACACACACACACACACACACACACACACACACACAGATTGGGCATCCCAAAAAGCACCCTATTCCCTTCTACTGTTTTACTATTGACCAGAACACAGGTCAACACATCTGCTCAAAAGTAGTGCACTTGTCTATAGGGAAAGGGTTACCATTGGAGTCGGAACCGGGGCCAAACACAAACCCGATAGTACATTTAGTGTACATTTAGGGAGTTTCAAACGGAAGGATAAAACGATTTGACAGCCATTAATCAGATAGAGTTTAGCAGGCAGGGTTTGTCTGGAAACGCCCTTGTTGAGTCTGTATCCAACCTTTCCGTGTAGTAGTCTGTAAATATAAATGCTCACGAGCAAAAAGAGAAACCTCAACACTGTTTAGGTTGAAATGGGGAGAAATATATTACAGGAAAAAGGTCAACACGACCTACGTAAGATATTATAAGATATAGATACACTATATTAGCAAAGATATGTGGACACCTGCTTGTCAAACATCTCATTCCAAAATCATGGGCATTAATATGGTGTTGGTCCCCACCTTTGCTGCTATAACAGCCTTCACTCTTCTGGGAAGGCTTTCCACTAGATGTTGGAACATTGCTGCTATAACAGCCTCCAGTCTTCTGGGAAGGCTTTCCACTAGATGTTGGAACATTGCTGCTATAACAGCCTCCACTCTTCTGGGAAGGCTTTCCACTAGATGTTGGAACATTGCTGCTATAACAGCCTCCAGTCTTCTGGGAAGGCTTTCCACTAGATGTTGGAACATTGCTGCTATAACAGCCTTCACTCTTCTGGGAAGGCTTTCCACTAGATGTTGGAACATTGCTGCTATAACAGCCTCCACTCTTCTGGGAAGGCTTTCCACTAGATGTTGGAACATTGCTGCTATAACAGCCTTCACTCTTCTGGGAAGCCTTTCCACTAGATGTTGGAACATTGCTGCTATAACAGCCTCCAGTCTTCTGGGAAGGCTTTCCACTAGATGTTGGAACATTGCTGCTATAACAGCCTCCAGTCTTCTGGGAAGGCTTTCCACTAGATGTTGGAACATTGCTGCTATAACAGCCTCCACTCTTCTGGGAAGGCTTTCCACTAGATGTTGGAACATTGCTGCTATAACAGCCTTCACTCTTCTGGGAAGGCTTTCCACTAGATGTTGGAACATTGCTGCTATAACAGCCTTCACTCTTCTGGGAAGGCTTTCCACTAGATGTTGGAACATTGCTGCTATAACAGCCTTCACTCTTCTGGGAAGGCTTTCCACTAGATGTTGGAACATTGCTGCTATAACAGCCTTCACTCTTCTGGGAAGGCTTTCCACTAGATGTTGGAACATTGCTGCGGGGGCTTGCTTCCATTCAGCCACAAAAGCATTAGTGAGGTCGGGAACTGATGTTGGGCGATTAGGCCTGGCTAGCAGTCACCGTTCCAATTCATCACACAGGTGTTTGATGGTGTTGAGGTCATGTCTCTGTGCAGGCCAGTCAAATTCTTCCACACCGATCTCAACAATCCATTTATGTATGAACCAAGCTTTGTGTAAGGGGGCAATGTCATGCTGAAACAGGAAAGCACATTCCCCAAACTGTCGCCACAAAGTTCAAAGCACAGAATCGTCTAGAATGTCATTGCATGCTGTAGCGGTAAGATTTCCCTTCGCTGAAACTAAGGGGCCTAGCCCGAACCATGAAAAACAGCCCCTGTCCATTATTCTTGCTCCGCCAAACGTTACAGTTGGCCCTATGCATTCTGGCAGGTAGAGTTCTCCTGGCATCTGCCAAACCCAGGTTCTTCCGTGGGACTGCCAGATGGTGAAGCGTGATTCATCGCTCTAGAGAACTCGTTTCCACTGCTCCAGAGTCTGTGTGCACCATGTTATACACCTGTCAGCAAAAGGTGTGGCTGAAATAGGCCGAACCCACAAATCTGAAAGGATAGCCACATACTTATGTCTTATATATATAGTGTAGCTTAAAGGGGACAACAACGTTCTGTGAGATTTAGGATAGGAACAGTCTCCATTTGAAGATTGATTGCATTACGTTCTTACCGAGTCGCCATTCGTTTTCTAAAGCTGTGTGTGTCGCTGCGCCAGGGTCCATAGATCACTGGTCAAAAGTAGTGCATAGGGAATAGGGTGCCATTTGGCCACTGTGTTAACTAGGCAGTCTCAGTGTTGGCCTGGCTGTGAGATGTGGTCGAGAAAGCGAGAGAGAGAGAGAGAGTGGGTGGCTACTGTCACAGACCTATTAAAGGAGGATATAGAGGATTCTTGAACAGAGTCTGAATAATTACCTTTATAAGCTGCATTCAATACAACATATATTCAGTGAATTCTTATGAGGCTACGTCCCAAATGGCACCCTATTCCCTATATAGTGCACTACTTTTAACCAGAGCCCTGGTCAACAATAGTGCACTAAAAGGGAATAGCAAGGATGGGACTGTAAGGTATAGGGTGCCATTTGTGATTCTGACATAATTTTACACAACAGTTTTCGTCCACAAAAGTCTCATCTGTCAACAAATTGGTTTTGCCCTGCATGCACCAATGCCAAATATAATACATCAACACCACAATCTTCAGACTGTAGTTCAAACATGATATCAAACTCCTGTCTCGAGCACAAGCCTCAGTCTGATTATTTCTTGAAGTCGCTGCATCAGTGTCAGAAGGCTGATTTTCTTATCGTCAGGTGATCTCACGCATGGGCTTTGCGTTGACTGTTCATCGACACCAATGGCACGGGCCTTGCAACTTCTCATTCATTCAGTTCATTCAGTGAACGAGATGTTCATATTGTGTTATTCGAGGAAGCTAAATATGACCGAGCAGAGTAAAAACAGAGCATTGTGTTCGAGGACAGAGAATATATATGAGTTTAAGATTTAAGATTAGAAACATTTGGCATAAAGAAAAATGCTCTAAAGACTCTAAAGATACTTAAAAATTAGATACGTAAAGATACTCTTCTATGGAGTGAAATATGTTGAACATATACCAAATAAACCCTCTGTATCCCAAAATGGCACCCTATTCCCTACTTAGTGCATTACTTTGACCAGAGCCCTGTGTCACCCTAATCCCTGTATAGTGTACTATTTGACCAGGGCACTCCATCTATGTGTTAACTAGCTTATTACGGCCTCCCAAGTGGCGCAGCGGTCTAAGGCATCACTACAGACACGGGTTCGATCCCAGGCTGTGTCACAGCCAGCCCGTGACCGGGAGACCCATGACTCAGCGTACAATTGGCCCAGTGTTTGTCCGGGTTAGGGGAGGGTTTGGCCGGCTGGGATGTCCTTGTCCATTCCGACCCCTTGTGGCGGGCCGGGCGCCTGCAAGCTGACTCGGTCGCCAGTTGTACTGTGTTTCCTCCGACACATTGGTGCTTCAGGATCAAGTGTGTCAAGAAGCAGTGCGGCTTGGCAGGGTCGGGTTTCTGAGGACACATGGCTCTCGACCTTCTCCTCTCCCGAGTCCGTACGGGAGTTGCAGAGATGGGACAAGACTGTATCTACCAATTGGGGAGAGAAAAGGGGTAAAAGAACAACAACAAAACTACTCTCCACCACAGGCGCACACACACACCACACAGGCGCACACACACCACACAGGCGCACACACACACCACACAGGCGCACACACACCACACAGGCACACACACACACCACACAGGTACACACACAGGCACACACACCACACAGGCACACACACAGGCGCACACACACAACACAGGCCACTCGCAAGTCATTTTATAAAGCAGTTCGCTGAACATCTATAAATAGGCTGTAGGGCACTGCACAACCTCAATTTGCCACCCCCATACACTTCTATTGCAATTATCCCAAGGTTTATTTTCAGTGTAGCAGTCAAGGGAATACATGCCTCAGTTCATTCAGCAGTGGGGAATAGCACTGAGAATACCTAATAACAGCAAGCAATCAATTCCAACGGAATTGGAAAAATAAGCTAGTTTTGAAATTGCAACATGTTTCTGCTATATTTTCACCGTTATGGATACCCAACATTACGATGTACAGTCTTTGGCACCCTGTTCTGTCAAGTAATAATACAAATCATTTCAATGTTGTGAATGTTTCTCTTTTTTGTAAGCTTTATTTAACTAGGCACGTCAGTTAAGAACAAATTCTTATTTCCAATGACAGCCCAGGAACAGTGGGTTAACTGCCTGCTCAGGGGGAGAACAACAGATTTGTACCTTGTCAGCTCAGGGATTTGAACTTGCAACCTTCCGTTTACTAGTCCAACGCTCTAACCACTAGGCTACCCTGCCGCAACGTTTCTCTCCTCTTCCTATGGCCCCATGATTCTACTGTAACAGTGCCTGATTTAAAGAGACCAATATGGACATCGAACAATATGTGATGCTATTTCCCTTCGATGATTGTCCCTGCTGAATTATCATTTTCTCCCTGGGAGTGGAAGTTTGTTGTGTAAAAGCATTGTCCCCTGTATTTCAAGGCCATTGTGCCCTGTATTTCAAGGCCATTGTGCCCTGTATTTCCAGGCCATTGTGCCCTGTATTTCAAGGCCATTGTGCCCACTCCCCTGTGCGTTATTTGTAGGCTGGAGGCCCATTGAATGTAGAAACTGCAGTAAGCAGCACCTTGACTGGACCACAAGGGAAGACAGAGAGTAAAGAGTGAGTGATTTCTGTTCAGTGAAAGACATTGGGGAGGAGGACACAGGGTTTCTGTTCTGTGAGAGACATTGGGGAGGAAGACACAGGGTTTCTGTTCTGTGAGAGACATTGGGGAGGAAGACACAGGGTTTCTGTTCAGTGAGAGACATTGGGGAGGAAGACACAGGGTTTCTGTTCAGTGAGAGACATTGGGGAGGAGGACACAGGGTTTCTGTTCAGTGAGAGACATTGGGGAGGAGGACACAGGGTTTCTGTTCAGTGAGAGACATTGGGGAGGAAGACACAGGGTTTCTGTTCTGTGAGAGACATTGGGGAGGAAGACACAGGGTTTCTGTTCAGTGAGAGACATTGGGGAGGAGGACACAGGGTTTCTGTTCAGTGAGAGACATTGGGGAGGAAGACACAGGGTTTCTGTTCAGTGAGAGACATTGGGGAGGAAGACACAGGGTTTCTGTTCTGTGAGAGACATTGGGGAGGAAGACACAGGGTTTCTGTTCAGTGAGAGACATTGGGGAGGAGAGACATTGGGGAGGACAGACACAGGGTTCCTGTTCAGTGAAAGACATTGGGGAGGAGGACACAGGGTTTCTGTTCAGTGAGAGACATTGGGGAGGAAGACACAGGGTTTCTGTTCAGTGAGAGACATTGGGGAGGAGGACACAGGGTTTCTGTTCAGTGAGAGACATTGGGGAGGAAGACACAGGGTTTCTGTTGAGAGACATTGGGGAGGAAGACACAGTGAGAGACATTGGGGAGGAGGACACAGGGTTTCTGTTCAGTGAGAGACATTGGGGGGGAGGGGGGGACACAGGGTTTCTGTTCAGTGAGAGACATTGTGGAGGGGAAGACACAGGGTTTCTGTTCTGTGAGAGACATTGGGGAGGAAGACACAGGGTTTCTGTTCAGTGAGAGACATTTGGCAGGAGGACATTGGGGAGGACACAGGGAGAAGTAACAGAGGAGGGCTTTGTCAGACCCTGGGGAGGAAGACACAGGGTTTCTGTTCAGTGAAACACACACACAAACACATACACACACATGCACACACACACACACACACACACACACACACACACACACACACACACACACACACACACACACACACACACACACACACACACACACACACACACACACACACACACACACACATACACACACAAATGAACAGCCAACCCCACAAAAACACACTAACACCTCACCATACCACCCTGCATCCCTCTGCTGATGTGCCTCCGATTCTAAGCAGGGTTGGTCCTGGTCAGTCCCTGGATGGGAGACCAGATGCTGCTGGAAGTGGTGTTAGAGGGCCAGTAGGAGGCACTGTTTTCTCTGTCTAAACAAAGTGATTGGGGACATTGCCCTGTATAGGCTGCCGTCTTTCAGATGGGACTTTAAACGGGTGGTCCCAAAATATTCCTTGGCACTTATCATAAGAGTAGGGGTGTTAACTCTGGTGTACTAGCTAAATTCCCAATCTGAGCCTCATACCATCATGGCCACCTAATCACCCCCAGCTTCCAATTAGCTCATTCATCCCCCCTCCTCTAACCATTCACCAGGTCATTGCTGTAAATAAGAATGTGTTCTCAGTCAACTTACCTGGTAAAAAAAAAAAAGCCTGTTATTTTAGTATTTCACTTTCTTTTCTTTTTTTTACAGTGGTCCCTGTTTGTAAGGGTTGGGTGGTGGAGGAAAAGGATGAGCCTTTATAGTACCTATAAGAAAGTCTCAGAAAGAAAATCATTAAGGAAGCTTTTTTTTAATGGTTGTCAAAGTGAAGCTAGCTAAATCTCCTTAGACCCAGTGGAGTTGCTTCTCAGCTTGCACTACACACTACAGAACACCATAGCCAATGATTCCTCTTGAAATATTTAATGTTCAGGCAGGACTGTTTAGGAGTCTGCCTGCTGGGTAGATCAGATCAAGCGGAAGGAAATGTTCTCTGAGGCAACAATATCCAGGATGTGTAGCTCCTCTATCTAGACGGCATCTCAAGTATAATGTTACACAAGTTACCCACTGTCTGGTCTAGTAGTCTAACATACAGTATCACCACTGTCTGGTCTAGTAGTCTAACATACAGTATCACCATTGTCTGGTCTAGTAGTCTAACATACAGTATCACCACTGTCTGGTCTGGTAGTCTAACATACAGTATCACCATTGTCTGGTCTAGTAGTCTAACATACAGTATCACCATTGTCTGGTCTAGTAGTCTAACATACAGTATCACCACTGTCTGGTCTAGTAGTCTAACATACAGTATCACCACTGTCTGGTCTAGTAGTCTAACATACAGTACATTGAGAGGGTTGAAGCAACACAGATTCTTAGATCCTAAAGGAAATGTTATATAGTGGGGCTGCTAGGAGACAAAACATTTTTTTGATAGCTGCACTAACTACTGTCTGTTAAGTTGGATAACAGACATGTTGAAGCTGTAGTATCTGGGATCTACATCTGTTTATATTAGTTACTATGCTGTTACTAAGCAGTAATGCATTACGACAGTTTTACGTTACTACACCTAATAGGAAATGCACATGCGCACTGGGGTGCCGGGAACTGTAGAGCACAAGGGGTTTTGATTAAACGAAGAACTAACTGTACTCCTGTCTCCTGCCTGGTCATTTCTCCACAACACAAGTATTACAGAATCCTGTGTCATGTCTTTGGCTATGCCGGATTAAGTGATATGACATGCTATTCTATAAAATAATTTCTCTGTAATTAATATTACCTGATTGAGCTAATCATGTAAATGTAATTAACTAGAGAGTCGGGCACCACAAAATAATATTTATAGAGCTGTTATCTTCCGAATAAACTCTTAAAGATTTAGCATCAATAGCAGTCAACATTAATCGTCATCTTACTTCAGTCTCTTATTCTGAAAGTTGTAAATTCTTGGTTATCTGCAAGAATCCTGGCTAACAAGTTGAATCAGCAATACAAAATTGGGTTTAATTATTTATTTACTAAATACCTAACTAATCACACAGAATAACATATACAAATAATTAATTATACCTGGACAATTCTTTACGTCATGGGAAACGTCCCTAGCGGGCGGAACAGATATGACAGCTTGTTACACAAAGGAAAAGGGCTGGGTTTGAGTGAAAGAGCGGGACACTGGAACAGAGGCGAAGCTGTGCTATCGTAAATACAGTATCTTATGCATTCTAAATTAACGCCCATTTGGAAAAGGAAAATGCAATAAATATTTACTCTGAGCTTCGCTTCAGTAGGTTGGTGGTAGATGGAAGACCATGTTGTCAAACAGAGTCATCTGTCCTTTGAAGAATGTCTCTGGTGGTCACTTGGATAAGTTGTAGTAACGTCGTTGTGTGGTAAATGGGATACTCTGTCTGTTCCTTCCTGCTGCGTTTGCAGCTGCGGTCGCTAACTCAACGGCAAGGAGGTATCACTTCTGTAGTGAATAGGAGTTCAAAGTTCATACCATTCGCAACCAAAGCTCATGCTGATGTTGGCTTCGTTCTTGTAGTTTTATCTGAACCATTCTGACATAGGATCGTCATCCTATCTCACGAGAACAGGAAGTTATGTTGTAGTCAAGAGGTTATATAGGAAGGAAGAGGGGTGTGTGTGTGAAAAGTTTACAACCTCTGTCTCTTTACGTGGGTGGCCACTGAGTGAGCAGCCCTAACTTATGAAAACCCACATCTCACATTTAAGAAGCTAAAATCACATTTCATCCCATCACAAATCATTTAATAGATTATTTGTGATGGGTTTCCTCGTTCTTCTCGCCAGACTTGATCTTTGTTTTTTTGCTCCGTGGTAAAGACATGTGACCATTCCTGGTACAAAAACAATGTCCTATCCCGGAACTCGAGTAAATGCCATTACTAAGCTGCTCCCGAATGTACTACACCAGGACATGGACATTGATTCCATCGTAGTCCATGTGGGTTTTAATGACATCATGAAGGGCAGTTCTGAATTGTTGAAACTAGATTTTAAAGAGCTGATTGACTCTCAGCTAGACACTAATAATAGACCCATCATATCTGGCCCTGTGCCCTCTCTGAATCACAGCATTGATCGCTTTAGCAGGATTCTTTCTCTTCACAACTGGCTACAAGATTAAAGCAGCTCAATAAGTGTAACTTTTGTTGACTTTTGTTTCAATACCTTTTGGAAACAAAACACATTTTATAAGGAGGATGGGATCCACCCAAATCATTTGAGTTCCTGGATCCTTTCACTGCATTATAAGGCTGCGTTGAGACAATGACTTATCAATGACCCAAGTCCAGCTCAATTAATCCCTACCATTGTGACGCAGATTTGTCGTAATGCTTCAACAAATGTACATTACACCAGGGGCATTGGTAGACGCAATGTAAGTAACCTAATTTATGTCCCTTTAACTGCCCTGAAGGCCTCTGCTGATCCTACTGCTATTATATGCAGTAATCATGTGCTTATGAACCAGATTTATACTGGTAGCATTGAGCCAGGGTTCCCTCACCCTGCACTAACATAAATAACATAAGCATATCTACTTATGCTAAGCTTTCCAGTAAAGCAATAAAAACAAGTAAGGATCCCAGAAGAAAAGTGCTTTAAAAAGCCCACGCTAACATATTAAGAAACAAGGTTCATCAAAACAATAATTTGCTAGCAACAGATGACATTCATATTATGACTATATCTGAAACTAACTTAGATAATACATTTGATTATACAGTGGTAGCAATACAAAGTAAAAGATGTGCAGAAAATATATAAATGCAGATGGTGGAGGTGTTGCTGTTTATATTCAGAACAACATTCCTATATTGATTAGAGAGGATGTTCATGTTAGAGAGGATGAGAGGATGATTAGAGAGGATGTCTCATGTTAAATACTGTTGAAGAAATATGCCTACAGGTTCACTTGCCTCACCTAAAGCCCATTCTGGTGAGAAGCTTCTATAGCTTCTATAGATCACCAAGTGATGGATAACATTCATTCATCAAGCTACCCACTCAATAAAAAACGTCAAACTGTAACCAGTGCCTGCAACCTGGTTCAGGTTATCAGTCAACCTTCCAGGGTAGTTACAAACAGCACAGGAATGGAATCATCAACATGTATTGATCACATCTTTACTAATGCTGCAGATATTTGCTTTAAAGCAGTATCCAAATCCATTGCATGTAGTGATCACAATATAGTAGCCATATCGAGGAAAACCAAAGATCCAAAGGCTGGGCCAAACATAGTGTATAAGATGTCATACAATAAGTCCCATGTTGTTGATATAAAGAATATTTGTTGGTCTGCGGTGTGTAATGAGGAGCAACCAGACAGACACTGAACTTGACACATTTATGAAATTGCTTATTCCAGTTACTAATAAGCACGCACCCATTAAGAAAAGTACTGTAACAACTGTTAAATCCCCATTGATTGATGAGGAATTGAAAAAATTGTATGGTTGAGAGGGATGAGGCAAAAGGAATGGCAAATAAGTCTGGCTACACTGGCTGTACAACCGATTGGCAAATGTATTGCAATTTGAGAAATCATGTGACTAAACTGAATAAAAAGAAGAAGAAACTACACTATGAAACAAAGATAAATGACATAAAGAATGATGGTAAAAAGTTTTGGAGCACCATAAGTACAATTATGGGACAAAAGGCACACTCAGCTCCATCATTCATTGAATCAGATGGCTCATTCATCACAAAGCCCATTGATATTGCCAACTACTTTAATGATTGTTTCAATTGGCAAGATTAACAAACTTAGGAATGACATGCCAGAAACAAACGCTGACACTACACATCCAACTATATCTGACCAAATTCTGAAACACAAGCATTATAATTTTGAATTCCGTAAAGTGAGTGTGGAAGAGGTGCAAACATTATTGTTGTCTAGCAACAATGACAAGCCACCGGGGTCTGACAACTTGGATGGAACATTACTGAGGATAATAGTGGATGATGTCGCCACTCCTATTTGCCATATTTTTTATTTAAACCAACTAGAAAGTGTGTTCCCCCAGGCTTGGAGAGAAGCTAAAGTAATTCTGCTACCTAAGAATAGTAAATCCCCCTTTACTGGCTCAAATAAGCGACAAATCAGCCTGTTACCAACCCTTTGTAAACTTTTGGAAAAAATTATGTTTGACCAGACACAATGCTATTTTACAGTAAACAAATTGAACAACAAATGTTCAGCATGCCTAGAGGGAAGAAAGTTCAACAAGCACAGCACTTGCGCAAATTACTGATGATTGACAGAGGGAAATTTAGAATAAAAATATTCTGGTTGCTGTTTTTTTAGACTTCAGTGCAGCTTTTGACATTATCGATCATAGTCTGCTGCTGGACAACCTTATGCGTTATGGCTTTACAACCCCTAATATATTGTGGATAGAGAGTTACCTGTCTAACAGAACACAGAGGATGTTCTTTAATGGAAGCCTCTCCAACATAATCCAGGTAGAATCAGGAATTCCCCAGGGCAGCTGTCTAGGCCCATTACTTTTTTTCAATTTTTACTAATGACATGCCAGTGACTTTGATTAAAGTCTATGTGTCTATGCATGCAGATGACTCAACACTGTACATATCAGCTACTACAGCGACTGAAATGACTGCAACACTTAACACAGAAGTGCAGTTATTTTCAGAGTGGGTGGCAAGGAATAAGTTTGATCTAAATATTTATTAAACTAAAAGCATTATATTTGGGACAAATTATTCACTAAACCGCAACTAAATATTGTAATGAATTATTTGGAAACTGAGCAAGTTTAGGTGATGGGAGATGGGGAGAGTTATAAATATAATAAATAATAAATAAAGCAGGTCCTTCAGGCCCTTGTTTTATCGAACCTGGACTACTGTTGAGTCATGTGGTCAGGTGCCACAAAAATGGACGAAGAAAATTACAATTGTATCAGAACATGGCAGCATTAATGGCCCGTGGATGCACACGGAGAGCTAATATTAATAATATGCATGTCAATCTCTCCTGGCTCAATGTGGAGGAGAGATTGACTTCATCATTACTTGTATTTATGAGAGGCATTGAGATGTTTAAATGCACCGAGCTGTCTGTTTGAACGTCTGCCACACAGCTCTTCACAGTCCCGAAGTCCAGAACAGACTATGGGAGGCACACAGTACTACATAGAGCCATGACTACATGGAACTCTATTCCACATCAAGTAACTGATCCAAGCGGTAAAATTAGATTTATAAACAAATACAAATAAATGTTATGGAACAGCAGGGACTGATAAGCAACACAAACATAGACACAGACACAAGCATACACACACACACGATGACATGTACATTATACACACACGTACACATGGATTTAGTACTGTAGATATGTGGTAGTGGTGGAGTTGGGGCCTGAAGGCACACAGTGTGTTGTAGATCTGTGGTAGTGGTGGAGTAGGGGCCTGAGGGCACACAGTGTGTTGTAGATATGTGGTAGTGGTGGAGTAGGGGCCTGAGGGCACACAGTGTGTTGTAGATATGTGGTAGTGGTGGAGTAGGGGCCTGAGGGCACACAGTGTGTTGTAGATATATGGTAGTGGTGGAGTAGGGGCCTGAGGGCACACAGTGTGTTGTAGATATGTGGTAGTGGTGGAGTAGGGGCCTGAGGGCACACAGTGTGTTGTAGATATGTGGTAGTGGTGGAGTAGGGGCCTGAGGGCACACAGTGTGTTGTAGATATGTGGTAGTGGTGGAGTAGGGGCCTGAGGGCACACAGTGTGCTGTAGATATGTGGTAGTGGTGGAGTAGGGGCCTGAGGGCACACAGTGTGTTGTAGATATGTGGTAGTGGTGGAGTAGGGGCCTGAGGGCACACAGTGTGTTGTAGATGTGTGGTAGTGGTGGAGTAGGGGCCTGAGGGCACACAGTGTGTTGTGAAATCTGTGAATGTATTGTTAAAAAAAAATGTATAACTGCCTCAATTTTGCTGGACCCCAGGAAGAGTAGCTGCTGCCTTGGCAGGAACTAATGGGGATCCATAACAAACCCCAGGAAGAGTAGCTGCTGCCTTGGCAGGAACTAATGGGGATCCATAACAAACCCCAGGAAGATTAGCTTCTTCCTTGGCAGGAACTATTGGGTATCCATAATAAATACAAATACTAAAGTTAAGAAGTTTTAGAAGAAACGCTACAGGTTAGAGGGTTTGGAAAACAGTTGTTTGCAGGAGGTCACAGCTCACCAATTCACCAACTATCTTATATCTGCATATTATATTATCAGTATCTATTTATTCCAATGCTGCTACTTTCTCTTTAATACAAAAACAAGGCCACACACCGTGTTTCTCTCGGCAGCATTCCACCACTAGCCTTCCAACGTTGACCTCGACGTTCATATTCACAGGGTAGAAATATGCCCCTTCACAGGCCAGCGTACGAGACAGACTGGCAGTGAGGATATATGCCCCTTCACAGGCCAGCGTACGAGACAGACTGGCAGTGAGGATATATGCCCCTTCACAGGCCAGCGTACGAGACAGACTGGCAGTGAGGATATATGCCCCTTCACAGGCCAGCATACTAGACAGACTGGCAGTGAGGATATATGCCCCTTCACAGGCCAGCGTACGAGACAGACTGGCAGTGAGGATATATGCCAATTCACAGGCCAGCATACGAGACAGACTGGCAGTGAGGACATATGCCCCTTCACAGGCCAGCATACTAGACAGACTGGCAGTGAGGATATATGCCCCTTCACAGGCCAGCGTACGAGACAGACTGGCAGTGAGGATATATGCCCATTCACAGGCCAGCATACTAGACAGACTGGCAGTGAGGATATATGCCCCTTCACAGGCCAGCGTACTAGACAGACTGGCAGTGAGGATATATGCCCCTTCACAGGCCAGCGTACTAGACAGACTGGCAGTGAGGATATATGCCCCTTCACAGGCCAGCGTACTAAACAGACTGGCAGTGAGGATATATGCCCCTTCACAGGCCAGCGTACTAAACAGACTGGCAGTGAGGATATATGCCCCTTCACAGGCCAGCGTACGAGACAGACTGGCAGTGAGGATATATGATATATGCCCCTTCACAGGCCAGCGTAGACAGACTGGCAGTGAGGATATATGCCCCTTCACAGGCCAGCGTACGAGACAGACTGGCAGTGAGGATATATGCCCCTTCACAGGCCAGCGTACGAGACAGACTGGCAGTGAGGATATATGCCCCTTCACAGGCCAGCGTACTAGACAGACTGGCAGTGAGGATATATGCCCCTTCACAGGCCAGCGTACGAGACAGACTGGCAGTGAGGATATATGCCCTTCACAGGCCAGCAGTACGCCCCTTCACAGACAGACTGGCAGTGAGGATATATGCCCCTTCACAGGCCAGCATACTAGACAGACTGGCAGTGAGGATATATGCCCCTTCACAGGCCAGCGTACGAGACAGACTGGCAGTGAGGATATATGCCCTTCACAGGCCAGCATACTAGACAGACTGGCAGTGAGGATATATGCCCCTTCACAGGCCAGCCAGCGTACTAGACAGACTGGCAGTGAGGATATATGCCCCTTCACAGGCCAGCGTACTAAACAGACTGGCAGTGAGGATATATGCCCCTTCACAGGCCAGCGTACTAAACAGACTGGCAGTGAGGATATATGCCCCTTCACAGGCCAGCGTACTAAACAGACTGGCAGTGAGGATATATGCCCCTTCACAGGCCACTGGCAGTGAGGATATATGCCCCTTCACAGGAGACAGACTGGCAGTGAGGATATATGCCCCTTCACAGGCCAGCGTACGAGACAGACTGGCAGTGAGGATATATGCCCCTTCACAGGCCAGCGTACGAGACAGACTGGCAGTGAGGATATATGCCCCTTCACAGGCCAGCGTACGAGACAGACTGGCAGTGAGGATATATGCCCCTTCACAGGCCAGCGTACTAGACAGACTGGCAGTGAGGATATATGCCCCTTCACAGGCCAGCATACTAGACAGACTGGCAGTGAGGATATATGCCCCTTCACAGGCCAGCGTACTAGACAGACTGGCAGTGAGGATATATGCCCCTTCACAGGCCAGCATACTAGACAGACTGGCAGTGAGGATATATGCCCCTTCACAGGCCAGCGATATATGCCCTTCACAGGCCAGAGACAGACTGGCAGTGAGGATATATGCCCCTTCACAGGCCAGCATACGAGACAGACTGGCAGTGAGGACATACGAGACAGACTGGCCCCTTCACAGGCCAGCATACTAGACAGACTGGCAGTGAGGATATATGCCCCTTCACAGGCCAGCGTACGAGACAGACTGGCAGTGAGGATATATGCCCATTCACAGGCCAGCATACCAGACAGACTGGCAGTGAGGATATATGCCCCTTCACAGGCCAGCGTACGAGACAGACTGGCAGTGAGGATATATGCCCCTTCACAGGCCAGCATACTCACAGACAGACTGGCAGTGAGGATATATGCCCCTTCACAGGCCAGCGTACGAGACAGACTGGCAGTGAGGATATATGCCCATTCACAGGCCTGCATACTAGACAGACTGGCAGTGAGGATATATGCCCCTTCACAGGCCAGCGTATGCCCCTTCACAGACAGACTGGCAGTGAGGATATATGCCCCTTCACAGGCCAGCGTACTGGATATATGCCCCTTCAGGCCAGCATACTAGGTGACAGACTGGCAGTGAGGATATATGCCCCTTCACAGGCCAGCATACTAAACAGACTGGCAGTGAGGATATATGCCCCTTCACAGGCCAGCGTACTAAACAGACTGGCAGTGAGGATATATGCCCCTTCACAGGCCAGCGTACTAAACAGACTGGCAGTGAGGATATATGCCCCTTCACAGGCCAGCGTACGAGACAGACTGGCAGTGAGGATATATGCCCCTTCACAGGCCAGCATACTAGACAGACTGGCAGTGAGGATATATGCCCCTTCACAGGCCAGCATACTAGACAGACTGGCAGTGAGGATATATGCCCCTTCACAGGCCAGCATACTAGACAGACTGGCAATGAGGATATATGCCCCTTCACAGGCCAGCGTACTAAACAGACTGGCAGTGAGGATATATGCCCCTTCACAGGCCAGCATACTAGACAGACTGGCAGTGAGGATATGCCCCTTCACAGGCCAGCATACTAGACAGACTGGCAGTGAGGATATATGCCCCTTCACAGGCCAGCATACTAGACAGACTGGCAGTGAGGATATGCCCCTTCACAGGCCAGCATACTAGACAGACTGGCAGTGAGGAACATATTAGTGCTGCATGAGTGAAATGGAAGACTCATTATTATGTGCCAGTGACAAGGCCCGTGCTATTTAATCAGTGAATAACGTTTTAATGAGCGTAGATCAGTGATGTTCAGGGTTAGCGTCAGTCATGTGGTAAAGACAATAGCTGGGTTTGCTTTCATATTAAAATGAAAAATATCCTGGAGAAAAGGAGGAGAGGAGCTAGCTCTGTTCCTCCTGTTGATGTGAAACAACGCCGTTTGATGCTGTGGGTTCTTCTAGACTAGATGCATTCAAAATGAGGAAAGTAAAGTGGTGATTGCCTCTGCTTCGGCTAATTAAGACTTCTTACAAGAAAGAGGGAAGTCTCTTTCCATTCTGTTTTTATCTGTAAGAAAGAGATTACAGTTGACTCCTACTCTCATGGGAAGGATACATAATGAATATGGCTTGGAAAAAACAGCAAAGCTTTGGATGCCTGGTATAGTTCTCTCTCTTTCTTTACGGGCATGTATTTGACATTCTGCGTTTGTTTGAGACTTCAAACCTTTGCGCTTTCTCATTTTGTAGCTTTGTGTATTAGATGACATGTTACAGCTGACAGCTATTATGGTTAAGGTTAGGGTAAGTGTTAGAGGGTTATTTGGTTAAGGGGTAGTGGGTTAGGGTTAGACGGTTATTTTGTTAAGGGGTATTTGGTTAGGGGTTAGTGGGTTATTTTGTTAAGGGGGGGTAGGGGTGGGTTAGGGGTTGGGATTTGGTTAAGGGGGTTATTTGGTTAAGGGGTAGTGGGTTAGGGGTTAGTGGGTTATTTGGTTAAGGGGTAGTGGGTTAGGGGTTAGAGGGTTATTTGGTTAAGGGGTAGTGGGTTAGGGGTTAGTGGGTTATTTGGTTAAGGGGTAGTGGTTAGGGGTTAGAGGGTTATTTGGTTAAGGGGTAGTGGTTAGGGGTTAGAGGGTTATTTGGTTAAGGGGTAGTGGGTTAGGGGTTAGAGGGTTATTTTGTTAAGGGGTAGTGGGTTAGGGGTTAGAGGGTTATTTGGTTAAGGGGTAGTGGGTTAGGGGTTAGTGGGTTATTTGGTTAAGGGGTAGTGGTTAGGGGTTAGTGGGTTATTTGGTTAAGGGGTAGTGGTTGGGTTAGAGGGTTATTTGGTTAAGGGGGGGTTAGGGGAGGGTTATTTGGTTAAGGGGTAGTGGGTTAGGGGTAGGGGTTAGGGGTTGGGTTATTTGGTTAAGGGGTAGTGGTTAGGGGTTAGAGGGTTATTTGGTTAAGGGGTAGTGGGTTAGGGGTTAGAGGGTTATTTGGTTAAGGGGTAGTGAGTTAGGGGTTAGAGGGTTATTTGGTTTAGTGGGTTAGGGGTTAATTTGGGGGTAGTGGGTTAGGGGTTGGTGGGTTATTTGGTTACGGGGTAGTGGGTTGGGTTAGTGGGGGTTAAGGTTAGGGTTAGAGGGTTATTTGGTTAAGGGGTAGTGGGTTAGGGTTAGAGGGTTATTTTGTTAAGGGGTAGTGGGTTAGGGTTAAGGTTAGGGTAAGTGTTAGAGGGTTATTTGGTTAAGGGGTAGTGGGTTAGGGGTCAGTGGGTTATTTTGTTAAGGGGTAGTGGGTTAGGGGTAGGGTTAGAGGGTTATTTGGTTAAGGGGTAGTGGGTTAGGGTTAGGGGTTAAGGGGTAGTGGGTTAGGGTTAAGGTTGGTTAGAGGGTTATTTGGTTAAGGGGTAGTGGGTTAGGGGTTAGAGGGTTATTTTGTTAAGGGGTAGTGGGTTAGGGGTTAGAGGGTTATTTGGTTAAGGGTAGTGGGTTAGGGGTTAGTGGGTTATTTGGTTAGGGGTAGTGGGTTAGGGGTTGGGTTATTTGGGGTTAGTTAGGGGTTAGTGGGTTATTTGGTTAAGGGGTAGTGGGTTAGGGGTTAGAGGGTTATTTGGTTAAGGGGTAGTGGGTTAGGGGTTAGTGGGTTAATTGGTTAAGGGGTAGTGGGTTAGGGGTTAGAGGGTTATTTGGTTAAGGGGTAGTGGGTTAGGGGTTAGTGGGTTATTTGGTTAAGGGGTAGTGGTTAGGGGTTAGAGGGTTATTTGGTTAAGGGGTAGTGGGTTAGGGGTTAGAGGGTTATTTGGTTAAGGGGTAGTGGGTTAGGGGTCAGTGGGTTATTTGGTTAATTAAGGGGTAGTGGGTTAGGGGTTGGTGGGTTATTTGGTTACGGGGTAGTGGGTTAGGGTTAAGGTTAGGGTTAGAGGGTTATTTGGTTAAGGGGTAGTGGGTTAGGGTTAAGGTTAGGGTAAGTGTTAGAGGGTTATTTGGTTAATTAAGGGGTAGTGGGTTAGGGGTTGGTGGGTTATTTGGTTACGGGGTAGTGGGTTAGGGTTAAGGTTAGGGTTAGAGGGTTATTTGGTTAAGGGGTAGTGGGTTAGGGTTAGAGGGTTATTTTGTTAAGGGGTAGTGGGTTAGGGTTAAGGTTAGGGTAAGTGTTAGAGGGTTATTTGGTTAAGGGGTAGTGGGTTAGGGGTCAGTGGGTTATTTTGTTAAGGGGTAGTGGGTTAGGGGTTAGAGGGTTATTTGGTTAAGCGGTAGTGGGTTAGGGGTTAGTGGGTTATTTGGTTAAGGGGTAGTGGTTAGGGGTTAGAGGGTTATTTGGTTAAGGGGTAGTGGGTTAGGGGTTATAGGGTTATTTGGTTAAGGGGTAGTGGGTTAGGGGTTAGAGGGTTATTTGGTTAAGGGGTAGTGGGTTAGGGGTTAGTGGGTTATTTGGTTAAGGGGTAGTGGGTTAGGGGTCAGTGGGTTATTTGGTTAATTAAGGGGTAGTGGGTTAGGGGTTGGTGGGTTATTTGGTTACGGGGTAGTGGGTTAGGGTTAAGGTTAGGGTTAGAGGGTTATTGGGTTAAGGGGTAGGGGGGTAGGGGTTAGTGGGTTAGGGTTAGGTTTAAATAGCACTCCCTTTAGATTAGGGAATGCAAAATATATTACCTATAGTTAGTAAATGGTTTATAAGGACTGTTAACATGGTTTATAAGGACTGTTAACATGGTTTATAAGGGCTGTTAACATGGTTTATAAGGACTGTTAACATGGTTTATAAAGGACTGTTAACATGGTTTATAAGGACTGTTAACATGGTTTATAAGGACTGTTAACATGGTTTATAAGGACTGTTAACATGGTTTATAAGGACTCTTAACATGGTTTATAAGGACTGTTAACATGGTTTATAAGAACTGTTAACATGGCTTAGAAGGACTGTTAACATGATTTATAAGGACTCTTAACATGGTTAATAAGGACTGTTAACATGGTTTATAAACATGGTTTATAAGGACTGTTAACATGGTTTATAAGGACTGTTAACATGGTTTATAAGGACTGTTAACATGGTTTATAAGGACTGTTAACATGGTTTATAAGGACTGTTAACATGGTTAATAAGGACTGTTAACATGGTTTATAAGGACTGTTAACATGGTTTATAAGGACTGTTAACATGGCTTAGAAGGACCGTTAACATAAAAGGTTACCAAATGGATAGTGATGAGAGTATTTCTCTTGTACATATAATTTTGATTAACTTTTTAATTTATTTTTAAATTATTTTATTTCACCTTTATTTAACCAGGTAGGCCAGTTGGGAACAAGTTCTCATTTACAACTGAGACCTGGCCAAGATAAAGCAAATCAGTGCGACAAAAACAACACAGATTTACACATGGGATAAACAAACGTACAGTCAATAACACAATAAAAAATCTGTATACAGTGTGTGCAAATGAAGTAAGGAGGTAAGGCAATAAATCGGCCAATAGTGGCAAAGTAATTACAATTTAGCAAGTTTACACAGGAGTGATATATGTGCAGATGAGGATGTGTAAGTATAAATACCAGGGTGCAAAAGAGCAGAAAAACAAAAACAAATATGAGGATGAATTTTCTGTCCAAAGGGGGTTTGTGTGCGGTATAGCAAGGTTCCTCGCCTTTCTCTTCTTAACAGGATGTACAGGTTGAAATTCCAGGATGTTGCCTTCTCACTGGCTCAGGTTTCTATATTGACCTTGGACTTCCTTTGACTGGGTTAGTCCCAAATGGCACCCAATTCCCAACATAGTGCACTTGTTTTGATCAGGGTACTATGGAAAAAAGTACTGTACTACATTTGGGATTTATTCACTTCACAGCATGACTCACATCAACTCATTAAAATTGAGTTTTCACTCATCTCCTCCAAGGGTTAGCGTTTAGTTTTCACTCCTCTCCTCCAAGGGTTAGCGTTTAGTTTTCACTCCTCTGCTCCAAGGGTTAGCGTTTAGTTTTCACTCCTCTCCTCCAAGGGTTAGCGTTTAGTTTTCACTCCTCTCCTCCAAGGGTTAGCGTTTAGTTTTCACGTTTAGTTTTCCCCCTCCTCCAAGGGTTAGCGTTTAGTTTTCACTCCTCTCCTCCAAGGGTTAGGTTTAGTTTTCACTCCTCTCCTCCAAGGGTTAGCGTTTAGTTTTCACTCCTCTCCTCCAAGGGTTAGCATTTAGTTTTCACTCCTCTCCTCCAAGGGTTAGCGTTTAGTTTTCACTCCTCTCGTTTAGTTTTCACTCTCTCCTTTTAGTTTTCACTCCTCTCCGTTCCAAGGGTTCACCTCTCTCCAAGGGTTAGCGTTTAGTTTTCACTCCTCTCCTTTAGCGTTTAGTTTTCTCCTCCAAGGGTTAGCGTTTAGTTTTCACTCCTCTCCTCCAAGGGTTAGCGTTTAGTTTTCACTCCTCTCCTCCAAGGGTTAGCGTTTAGTTTTCACCCCTCTCCTCCAAAGGTTTTCACTCCTCTCCTCCCGTTTAGTTTTCTCCTCCAAGGGTTAGCGTTTAGTTTTTTTCACGTTTAGTTTTCACCCCTCTCCTCCAAGGGTTAGCGTTTAGTTTTCACTCCTCTCCTCCAAGGGTTAGCATTTAGTTTTCACTCCTCTCCTCCAAGGGTTAGCGTTTAGTTTTCTCCCCTCTCCTCCAAGGGTTAGCGTTTAGTTTTCACCCCTCTCCTCCAAGGGTTAGCGTTTAGTTTTCACCCCTCTCCTCCAAGGGTTAGCGTTTAGTTTTCACTCCTCTCCTCCAAGGGTTAGCATTTAGTTTTCACTCCTCTCCTCCAAGGGTTAGCATTTAGTTTTCACTCCTCTCCTCCAAGGGTTAGCATTTAGTTTCACCCTCTCCTCCAAGGGTTAGCGTTTAGTTTTTTTCACTCCTCTCCTCCAAGGGTTAGCGTTTAGTTTTCACCCCTCTCCTCCAAGGGTTAGCGTTTAGTTTTCACTCCTCTCCTCCAAGGATTATCATTTAGTTTTCACTCCTCTCCTCCAAGGGTTAGCGTTTAGTTTTCACCCCTCTCCTCCAAGGGTTAGCATTTAGTTTTCACCCCTCTCCTCCAAGGGTTAGCGTTTAGTTTTCACCCCTCTCCTCCAAGGGTTAGCATTTAGTTTTCACTCCTCTCCTCCAAGTGTTAGCGTTTAGTTTTCACTCCCGTTTAGTTTTCTCCTCCAAGGGTTAGCAAGGGTTTAGTTTTCACCCTCTCCTCCAAGGGTTAGCGTTTAGTTTTCACTCCTCTCCTCCAAGGGTTAGCGTTAGTTTTCGTTTAGTTTTCCCTCTCCTCCAAGGGTTAGCGTTTAGTTTTCACTCCTCCTCTCCTCCAAGGGTTAGCGTTTAGTTTTCACTCCTCTCCTCCAAGGGTTAGCGTTTAGTTTTCACTCCTCTCCTCCAAGGGTTAGCGTTTAGTTTTTCCTCCAAGGGTTAGCGTTTAGTTTTCACTCCTCTCCTCCTCCTCCAAGGGTTAGCGTTTAGTTTTCACTCCTCTCCTCCAAGGGTTAGCCTCTCCTCCAAGGGTTAGCGTTTAGTTTTCACTCCTCTCCTCCAAGGGTTAGCGTTTAGTTTTCACTCCTCTCCTCCAAGGGTTAGCGTTTAGTTTTCACTCCTCTCCTCCAAGGGTTAGCGTTTAGTTTTCACTCCTCTCCTCCAAGGGTTAGCGTTTAGTTTTCACTCCTCTCCTCCAAGGGTTAGCGTTTAGTTTTCACCCCTCTCCTCCAAGGGTTAGCGTTTAGTTTTCACTCCTCTCCTCCAAGGGTTAGCGTTTAGTTTTCACTCCTCTCCTCCAAGGGTTAGCGTTTAGTTTTCACCCCTCTCCTCCAAGGGTTAGCGTTTAGTTTTCACCCCTCTCCTCCAAGGGTTAGCGTTTAGTTTTCACTCCTCTCCTCCAAGGGTTAGCGTTTAGTTTTCACTCCTCTCCTCCAAGGGTTAGCGTTTAGTTTTCACTCCTCTCCTCCAAGGGTTAGCGTTTAGTTTTCACTCCTCTCCTCCAAGGGTTAGCGTTTAGTTTTCACTCGTCTCCTCCAAGGGTTAGCGTTTAGTTTTCAGCTAGTTTTCTCCTCCAAGGGTTAGCGTTTAGTTTTCACTCCCTCTCCTCCAAGGGTTAGCGTTTAGTTTTCACTCCTCTCCTCCAAGGGTTAGCGTTTAGTTTTCTCTCCTCCAAGGGTTAGCGTTTAGTTTTCACTCGTCTCCTCCAAGGGTTAGCGTTTAGTTTTCACTCCTCTCCTCCAAGGGTTAGCGTTTAGTTTTCACTCCTCTCCTCCAAGGGTTAGCGTTTAGTTTTCACTCGTCTCCTCCAAGGGTTAGCGTTTAGTTTTCACTCGTCTCCTCCAAGGGTTAGCGTTTAGTTTTCACTCCTCTCCTCCAAGTGTTAGCGTTTAGTTTTCACTCGTCTCCTCCAAGGGTTAGCGTTTAGTTTTCACTCCTCTCCTCCAAGGGTTAGCGTTTAGTTTTCACTCCTCTCCTCCAAGGGTTAGCATTTAGTTTTCACCCCTCTCCTCCAAGGGTTAGCGTTTAGTTTTCACCCCTCTCCTCCAAGGGTTAGCGTTTAGTTTTCACTCCTCTCCTCCAAGGGTTAGCATTTAGTTTCCACTCCTCTCCTCCAAGGGTTAGCGTTTAGTTTTTCCCCTCTCCTCCAAAGGTTAGCATTTAGTTTTCACCCCTCTCCTCCAAGGGTTAGCATTTAGTTTCCACTCCTCTCCTCCAAGGGTTAGCATTTAGTTTCCACTCCTCTCCTCCAAGGGTTAGCATTTAGTTTTCACTCCTCTCCTCCAAGGGTTAGCGTTTAGTTTTAGCGTTTAGTTTTCACCCCTCTCCTCCAAGGGTTAGCGTTTAGTTTCCACTCCTCTCCTCCAAGGGTTAGCGTTTAGTTTTCACCCCTCTCCTCCAAGGGTTAGCGTTTAGTTTTAGCGTTTAGTTTCCAAGGGTTAGCGTTTAGTTTCCTCTCCTCCAAGGGTTAGCATTTAGTTTCACTCCTCTCTCCACTCCTCCTCCAAGGGTTAGCGTTTAGTTTCCACTCCTCTCCTCCAAGGGTTAGCGTTTAGTTTTCACCCCTCTCCTCCAAGGGTTAGCGTTTAGTTTCCACTCCTCTCCTCCAAGATGAGTTGACTGAAAAGAAATATCAGAAATATGGCTTTGCTTTGCTTTGCAGTTCTGAATGTAAATTCTTTACAACATGCAACTGCCTGAGTCAATCTATTCCTATTCAGGTTCTAATGATGATTTACTTAGCCTTTGAACTTACACTAAATAACTTTATTTTCCAGACAGAAACATAAATCATCCAAAGTTATCTTTTATCTCCTTGCCGGATATTTACTATGGCGAGGTCAGTCTCTCTCTATTGGTCCGTAATGAAGATACATGCAAAATCATTTGGTCAAGAAGGTGATTGTCAAATTATTATTTCCTGTGGAAGATGTAGTAGGGAAGATTTGACCGAGCTGCCGCTGTGACAGTCCTTCACATAGGGGTGGGTGGTGGGTGGGAGCTGCTGCTAGCTGGTAGAAGGAGAGGGTGGTGGGGGGATGGGCAGATGAAGAAGAGGGATAGAGGGGGGATGGAGGGTGTCAAGGCAGAATTACTCCTCATTACAGGGGTGAGAGAGCCAGTAAATCAAATGCCACTGCAGCCGCAACGTTCCCCCATCATCAGTCAAAATCCCACCCTTAACACATACTTGTGCTACATGACTGCTTGCTAGACTTCTACTAAAAAGGTACTATGTCTGTCCCCGCCAAGCTTACAGGGCCAGCCTGACTAATTCTGTAGATGTGTGGCCGACTGACGCAGAGGAGCAGAGGAAACCACCTCTAATGGACAACCCTTAGTTGGATTTGGAACGGCCTGATTGGGGATTTCTCGAGCCAACCGTTTCATATTGGTTATCATGAATGGTGTATGGGCAACAATACCCAGACATTGTCCAGACAGATGTTGTTGCTTTGATTAAGAAGGTGGCAGTCCCTGCATGCTGCCGCCCATGTCCTCGACATCCACCATATCCTCCACATCCTCCACTTCCTCCACATCCTCCACTTCCTCCACATCCTCCACTTCCTCCACGTCCTCCACGTCCTCCACTTCCTCCACATCCTTCACTTCTTCCACATCCTCACAACACAAAACGGCATGTTGCAACACCTTGACATTGTCGTGGTACGCAGTGAAAAACGATGTCTCAGTTCATTAGGCCCTGCTCCGTCCCATTATGCATCCGCGCCGTGTTGTGCCGTGCTACCTGCAAGCCCCATTGCCATTTATTTCACATCCGGCCAGATGAAACGGCTGATATTAACAATCTGCTACCCTACCACCTTGATATGTCCCTCTCTCTGTGTAGGGTCTCAAATGGAATCCTATTCCCTATGGACTCTGGTCAAAAGTAGTGCACTATATAGGGAATAGGGTGCCATTTGGTTCGGACACTCTGTCTCATATCAACCCAGCATACAATGGCAACCTGGCAGCATCCAGCATCCCACCACAACCATTTGTTATTGTGTGTCACGTTTCAGGAGGCAATTAATGAGTTGTAGCAGAAGCTTTGTGGTACGGGTAATTTGAGCCATCAGTTTCATTTGTTATTTACAATTGCCAATTAAGAGCTAAACCTGCAGTGTCTGGTCTCCCAGCCAGTCACCAATTACTCTACAGCCCACCTCTGTGACCTTCTGGCTAGGAGGGAAAGGAGAGCTAGGGGACGAGACACGCATGCGTCCATCAGGATGTTAGTCGTCCAAGCCATCTGCTGTTGTCTACTTCTCTCTTACTAGCAGTCCTGGGTTCAAATACTATTTGAAATCCTTTCAAACACTTTAGCCTGGGCTTGATTGAGTCAAATGGAAACAGTGATCTAGTCCATTTGTCACTCCAGGCAGACAGTTAAAGGATTTGAAAAAATGAAAATACTATTTGAACCCAGGTCTGCCTGCCAGACAAGACAAGATGAGAGTGAGTAGTCGGTCCTCTGGCTCTGCCAACACCACCAGACTAATAGCAATGGTCTCCGTGAGCTTAAACTTCTACCAGGGATTAAATTCCTCCTCTCTGATTTCCTTCAGTTTTCTTTTACTGAGAGTAATTTCCCCTCAGAATAAAACAAGGAAGGAAGTGAGCGTGTTGACCTTAAAGGATCAGGAATTGAAATGTACTTTCGCCGGGTGCCCCAACACACACAAATGAACAGTGGGACTCGAGATTTCAATTCTTCGTCAGGGTCCTGAGAACAAAATAAACGGTGTCTTATGTCCCCCTAAATAAACTTTACAACTGTAAAAACTAAATATATACAACTTAAACCAAAGCTGTACTATTGTGATCGGAATGAAATAGCCATAATTAGAATAGATTCAAGTTCAGGGTCCCCTCCATTGGCTGGATACATGGAGGCTTTCAAACGTCAGAAAACATGAAGACAAACCTTCTGTGATGTTGCTTTTAAAGACATCGTTTTCATACTATGGAAATTACCTTGTGGGGGTGGTGGAGATGTTTATTGATTCTTAATAAACCATTGTCAAAATACACGCAGAGCTCTGCTCATGAACAAATGTGTAAGAAGGTTTATACTTCCAGGGAGGTTATCATACATATGGGTCATTGGAGACCTCTATTGTCCCCTGTGGTGGAAGTAAAATATATTCAGATGGAAGCAGCATGTCCAGGTTCTGTAGTATGCTGGCAAGAAAATACCACCCAAGGTTGTCTTGTGTCTAACTGGTGATTGAAACATGCTCTCATCTTCCTCTATCGTTGTGTCCTCCTCCGTTTCTAGGTTACTCATAACTTCTATTGGGGATGTAGGTTGTCAATAGCAACTGCTCAAATTAAGGAGGATGCTTCTGAACCTTTAATATATGTACAGTGGCAGGAACAAATATGTGAAGAAATAACTGGAAATACCTGGATTTCTGCATAAATTGGTCCTAAATTCTGATCTGGACTTCATCTTGGTCACAACAATAGACAAACACAGTCTGCTCAAATAGTTATACATTATTATGTGTTTATTGAACATGCCGTGTAAACATTCACTGCGTAGAGTGGCTAAAGTATGTGAACCCTTGGCTTTAATAACTGGTTGACCCTCCTTTGGCAGTAATAACCTCAACCAAATGTTTTCTGTAGTTACGGATCAGACCTGCACAACGGTCAGGAGGAATTTTGGACCATTCCTCTTTACAAAACTACAGCAATATTCTTGGGATGTCTGGTGTGAACTGCTCTCTTGAGGTCATGCCACAGCATCTCAGTCGGGTTGAGGCGTATTTTCTTCTGTTGAAGCCATTCTGTTCTTTGGGTCGTTGTTCTGTTGCATCACCCAACTTCTGTTGAGCTTCAATTGGCGGACAGACAGCCTTACATTCCCCTGCAAAATGTCTTGATAAACTTGGGAATTCATTTTTCCATCGATGATAGCAAGCTGTCCAGGCCCTGAGGCAACAAAACAGCCCCAAACCATGACTCCCTCCACCAGACTTTACAGTTGGGATGAGGTTTTGATGTTTGTGCTGTGCCTTTTTTTCCCACACATAGTGTTGTGTGTTCCTTCCAAACAACTCAACAGTAGTTTCATCTGTCCACAGAATATTTTGCCAGTAGCACTGTGGAACATTCAGGTTCACTTTTGCAAACTTCAGACGTGCAGCAATGTATTTTTTTGGACAGCAGTGGCTTCTTCCGTGATGTCCTCCCATGAACACCATTCTTGTTCAGTGTTTTACGTATTGTAGCCTTGTCAACAGAGATGGTAGAATTTTCCAGAGATTTCTGTAAGTCTTTAGCTGACACTAGGATTCTTCTTAACGTCATTGAGCATTCTGCACTGTGCTCTTGCAGTCATCTTTGCAGGATGGCAACTCCTAGGAAGAGTAGCAACAGTGCTGAACTTACTCCATTTATAGAGAATTTGTGTTATCGTGGATTGATGAACATCAAGGCTGTTAGAGATACTTTGTAACCCTTTCCAGCTTTATGCAAGTCAACCATTTTTATTCTTAGGTCTTCTGAGATATCTTTTGTTCGAGGCATGGTTCACATCAGGCAATGCTTTTTGTGAAAAGCAAACTCAAATTTTGCCTTCCTACAGGCAGAAACTTATACAGGATGTACCTGTGGTTGGGACTGTTCATTTTTGGTAAATCTATGCTTCAAGATTGTTTTGATTATACAGACTGGAATATGTTCTGGGTTGCCTCTGAGATTATCATTGGTGTGTACATTGACTTGGTGACTGAGCTCATCAGGAAGTGCATAGACGATGTTGTTCCCACTATGATGATTAGAACTTATCCAAACCCCAAAAAAACATTTTGCTTTCGTGCAGAACTGAAAGTGTGAACCACCACATTTAACCACAGCAAGGTGACTGGGAACATGGACAAGTAAAACAGTCCAGTAATGCCCTCCATGAGGCAGTAAAACAGTCCAGTAATGCCCTCCATGAGGCAGTAAAACAGTCCAGCAATGCCCTCCATAAGGCAATAAAACAGTCCAGCAATGCCCTCCCTAAGGCAATAAAACAGTCCAGCAATGCCCTCCATAAGGCAATAAAACAGTCCAGCAATGCCCTCCATAAGGCAATAAAACAGTCCAGCAATGCCCTCCCCTCCATAAGGCAATAAAACAGTTCAGCAATGCCCTCCATGAGGCAGTAAAACAGGCAAAATGACAGAGCAATTCAACGGCTCATACCTAAGACGTATGTGTCAGTGACTCCAGACAATCACGAATCATAAAGGGAAAGTTAGCCACGTCGTGGACACAGAAGCCTTTCTCCCGAAACACCCGCTTAGAGAAAAACACAGTGCCACCGTCACGAGCCAACGCCACTCACGAGGACTGTGTGCTCACGTTCTCTATGGCCAACGTGAGTAAAGACATTGAAGTGTGTTAAGGATCATATCACCTCCACCTTACCAGACAACCTAAACCCACTACAATTTGAATACTGCCCCAAACAGAGTCACCTTAACTACACGTTTACGTACATATTATCTCATTTAGCCCAACTAACCGGTGTCCCCGCACATTGGCTACCTGGACTATTTGCATTGTGTCCCGCTACCCCCCACCCACCAACCCCCTCTTTTACGCTGCTGCTACTCTCTGTTTATTATCTATGCTTAGTCACTTTAACTATACATATTACCTCAATTAGCCCGACTAATCGGTGCCCCCGCACATTGGCTACCTGGACTATTTGCATTGTGTCCCACTACCCCCAACCCCTCTTTTACGCTGCTGCTACTCTCTGTTTATCATCTATGCTTAGTCACTTTAACTATACCGACATGTACATATTTCCCCCATTAGCCTGACTAACCGGTGCCCCCGCACATTGACTCTGTACCAGTACCACCTGAATATAGACTCGCTATTGTTATTTTCACTGTCATTTTACTGTTTTTTATTTATTTTGTATTTCTTTACTAGAGGTCGACCGATTAATCGGCATGGCCGATTAATTAGGGCCAATTTCAAGTATTCATAACAATCGGTAATCAGCATTTTTGGACGATGATTATGACCGATTACATTGCACTCCACGAGGAGACTGCGTGGCAGGCTGACCACCTGTTAAGCAATTGCAGAAAGGACCCAAGGTAAGTTGCTAGCTAGCATTAAACTTATCTTATAAAAACGATCAATCTTAACATAATCATTAGTTAACTACACATGGTTGATGACATTACTAGTTTATCTAACTTGTCCTGCATTGCATATAATCAATGCGGTGCCTGTTAATTTATCATCGAATCACAGCCTACTTCACCAAATGGGTGATGATTTAACAAGTGCATTCGCGAAGAAAGCACTGTCATTGCACCAATGTGTACCTAACCATAAACATCAATGCCTTTCTTAAAGTAGTATATATTTTTAAACATGCATATTTAGTTAATATTGCCTGCTAACATGAATTTCTTTTAACTAGGGAAATTGTGTCACTTGAGTCAGGGTATATGCAGCTGTTTGGGCCGCCTGGCTTGTTGCGAACTGTGTGAAGACCATTTCTTCCTAACAAAGACCGCAAATCATTTGCCAGAATTGTACATAATTATGACATAACATTGAAGGTTGTGCAATGTAACAACAATATTTAGACTTAGGGATGCCACCCGTTAGATAAAATACAGAACGGTTCCATATTTCACTGAAAGAATAAATGTTTTGTTTTCAAAATTATAGTTTCTGGTTTTGACCATTTTAATGACCTAAGGCTCATATTTCTGTGTGTTTATTATATTATAATTAAGTCTATGATTTAATATTTGATAGAGAAGTCCGACTGAGCGGTGGTAGGCAGCAGCAGGCTTGTAAGCATTCATTCAAACAGCACTTAGCACTTTGCCTGCGTTTGCCAGAAGCTCTTTGCTGTGCTTCAAGCATCAACTCCCGAGATTAGGCTGGAAATACTAAAGTGCCTATAAGAACTTCCAATAGTCAATAGGTATATGAAATACAAATGGTATAGAGAGAAATAGTCCTATAATTGCTATAATAACTACAACCTAAAACTTCTTACCTGGGAATATTAAAGGCTCATGTTAAAAGGAACCACCAGCTTTTATATGTTCTCATGTTCTGAGCAAGGAACTTAAACGTTAGCTTTTTACATGGCACATATTGCACTTTTACTTTCTTCTCTAACACTTTGTTTTTGCATTATTTAAACAAAATTGAACATGTTTCATTATTTATTTGAGACTAAATAGATTTTATTTATGTATTATATTAAGTAAAAATAAAAGTGTTCATTCAGTATTGTTGTAATTGTCATTGTCATTGTCAAATATATTTTTAAAAATCGGCCGATTGATCGGTATCGGCTTTTTTTTTTTGGGTCCCCCAATAATCGGTATCGTCCTTGAACGATAGTAATCGGTCGACCTCTATTCTTTACGTATCTATTGTTTAACTAATACTTATTTTTTACTTAAACATTCCACTGTTGGTTAAGGGCATGTAAGTAAGCATTTCCCTGTAAGGTCTACACCTGTTGTATCCGGGACATCGTGACAAATACACTTTGATTTGATCCACGAATGACGCAATCACCATAGCACTGTTCACTGCCCTATCACATCTGGACAAGGGAAATACCTATGTAAAAATGCCATTCATCAACTACAGCTCAGCCTTCAACGCCATCAAAGCTCATCACTGAGCTCAGGGCCCTCGGTCTGAAACCTGGACCTTCTGACAGCCCGACACCATGTGGTGAATGTAGGTAACAACACCTTCACTTCAACGTACAAGGGTGTGTGTTCAGCCCTCTCCTGTACTCCCTGTTCACCCATGACAGTATGCCATGCACTTGTTCAACTCAATCAAGTTTGCAGATGACACAACAGACCTGATTACCAGCAATGATGATACAGTCTACAGGGAGGAGGTGAGGGCACTGGAGGGAGTGGTGCCAGGAAAACACCCTCTCCCTCAACATCAACAAAATGAAGGACGAGATCTTGGACTTCAGGAGACAACAGAGAAAGGACCCCCCCATCCACAACGACGGGACCGCGGTGGAGAAGGTGAAAAGCTTCAAGATCCTCGGCGTACACATCACTGATAAACTGAAATGGTCAAAGTGGCAAAGAAGGCTGAAGAAATTCAGCTTGACCAATAAAATCCTCTTTAATTATTCATTATTTTTATATTTTCCTCTTTTTTTATTTTAACTTTGTATTCATTTATGTATTTTTTTACCTCAGGTTATTTAGTAAATAGTTGCTATTTTATTTTTAATTTTTTAACTTCTTAAACTCCTTTTTCTCCCCAACTGTTAGTTACAGTCTTGTCCCATCACTGCAACTCCCGTACAGACTCTGGAGAGGTGAAGTTCTTGAAACATGCGTCCTCCGAAACAAGCCGCACTGCTTCTTGACACACTGCTCGCTTAACCCGGAAGCTAGCCACACCAATGTGTCGGAGGAAACACCGTACACCTGGCGACCGTGTCAGCGTGCATGCGCCCGGATTCGCTAGATCGTGATGGGACAAGGACCTCCTGGCCAACCAAACCCTCCCCTAATCCGGACGACGCTGAGGCAATTGTTGCCTCGTGTCTCCCGGTCGAGGCCGGCTGCGACACAGCCCGGTATCAAACCTGGATCTGTAGTGACGCCTCTAGCACTGCAGTGCGTGCCTTGGATGGCTGCGCCACTTGGGAGGCTACAGATGCACCTTTAATCTGTTTCAACGCCCAGTATGGTAGTTGCACAGCCCGCAACCACAGGGCTCTCCAGAGACTGGTGCAGTTAGCCCAAAGCATCACTGGGGGCACATTGCATGTCCTCCAGGACATCTACAACACTCTGTGTCACAGGAAGGCCAAGAAGATCATCAAGGACCTTAGCCACCCGAGCCACGGCCCGTTTACCCAGCTACCATATAGATGGCGGAGACAGTACTTGTGCATCAAAGCTACAACCGGGAGACTGTAAAAAAGCTTCTATCTCCAGGCCATCAGACTGTTAAGTTGTCACGTCTAGCTGGCCATCACCATGCCCTGAACCTAGTCACTGTTACTAGCCGGCTTCCACCCGGTATTCTACCCTGTACCTTAGAGACTATCATAGGCATAGTCATTGGACACTGGTCACTTTAATACTATATACATACTGTTTTACCCACTTCATATGTACAGTACATACTTACAATTAGGCAATGCAATATATGCAAAAATGCACTCAAAGTTGTAGCCAGTATTTTACTCACGACTTTAAAAACCTTGAAACTTTTTCTCTCTCTAAATCTTCCCTCTTAAGGTTCCCACTTTGACTATGTCATAATTAATTAGCTAGCAGCAATAACCTGGAAAATCAATAGCAACCGGCAGCAAGCCACTGACAGAAAGGCTGTACAGACTGTACTGTGTGGTCATGTATGGAAAGAAACGAGGCCTTGGAAACCAAGAAGGATCTATTCAGTAGTGAATAGTATCCATACATCAGGGCTTTGACCCTCTGTCTGCCTGCCTGCCTGCCTGCCTGTCTGTCTGTCTGTCTGCCTGTCTGTCTGTCTGTCTGTCTGTCTGTCTGTCTGTCTGTCTGTCTGTCTGTCTGTCTGTCTGTCTGTCTGTCTGTCTGTCTGCCTGCCTGTCTGCATGTCTGTCTGTCTGTGTCTGTCTGTCTGTCTGCCTGTCTGTCTGCCTGCCTGTCTGTCTGCCTGTCTGTCTGTCTGTCTGTCTGTATGTCTGTCTGTCTGTCTGCCTGTCTGTCTGCCTGTCTGTCTGTCTGTCTGTCTGTCTGTCTGTCTGTCTGTCTGTCTGTCTGTCTGTCTGCCTGCCTGCCTGTCTGTCTGTCTGTCTGTCTGTCTGCCTGTCTGTCTGTCTGTCTGTCTGTCTATCTGCCTGTCTGTCTGTCTGCCTGTCTGTCTGTCTGTCTGTCTGTCTGTCTGTCTGCCTGTCTGTCTGTCTGTCTGTCTGTCTGTCTGTCTGTCTGTCTGTCTGCAAGCCTGTCTGTCTGTCTGTCTGTCTGTCTGCAAGCCTGTCTGCCTGCCTGCCTGCCTGCCTGTCTGTCTGTCTGTCTGTCTGTCTGTCTGCAAGCCTGCCTGCCTGCCTGCCTGTCTGCAAGCCTGTCTGTCTGTCTGCAAGCCTGTCTGCAAGCCTGCCTGCCTGCCTGCCTGTGCCTGTCTGTCTGTCTGTCTGTCTGTCTGTCTGTCTGTCTGTCTGTCTGTCTGCCTGCCTGCCTGTCTGCAAGCATGTTTGCCTGTCTGTCTGCAAGCCTGTCTGTCTGTCTGCAAGCCTGTCTGCAAGCCTGTCTGCAAGCCTGTCTGCAAGCCTGTCTGTCTGTCTGTCTGTCTGTCTGCAAGCCTGTCTGTCTGTCTGTCTGTGTCTGCCTGCCTGCCTGGCTGCCTGCATTCACCGCCAAAACATACCCATCTACAGTGCGTTGGGAAAGTATTCAGACCCTTTGACTTCTTCCATATTTTGTACGTTACAGCCTTAATAAAACTTCTTCCATTGAAGAATGATGTAGGCCACTGTGTTCTTGGGGATCTTCTGCACCTCAACAATATCCTGTCTTGGAGCTCTATGGACAATTCCTTCAACCTCATGGCTTGGTTTTTGCTCTGACATCCACTGTCAATTGTGGGACTTTATATAGACAGGTGTGTGCCTTTCCAAATCATGTCCAATCAATTGAATTTACCCCAGATGGACTCCAATCAAGTTGTAGAAACATCTCAAGGAGGATCAATGGAAACAGGATGAAGCTGAGCTTAATTTACAGTCTCATAGCAACGGGTCTGAATACTTATGTGAATAAGGTATTTCTATTTTTATTATTCAATACTTTTTCGAAAATTCTAAAAACCCTAATTTTGCTTTGTCATTATGGGGTATAGAGTGGAGATTGATGAGGAAAAATAATAATTTAATCGATTTTAGAGTAAGGCTGTAACGTAACAATATGTGGAAAAAGACAAAGGGTCTGAATACTTTCAGAATGCTCTGTAGATAGATAGAGATCCAGTCTCCCAGTCGAATGTGCTACTTTGTAGTGATATATACAGTATAAACCCTCTCTCGGTTTTTATGTGTTCTACTGGTCATTAATCCATAGCTCTGCATTTTCCATCCTAAGGCTTAGCGGCCTCTTCTCCCTCCTTCCTGCTAGGAGATTGGTAACGCAGTAGGGGGCAGAGGATCCTTCAGAATACCAATTGGCTGCACTGGAGGGGGGTGGAACGAAGCATCTTGATGCGGCTATGGAGGGGGTGGGACGAGGCATCTTGATTATAGATTTTACCTGAAATGTGTTTCTTTTTTATTTTTCTATGTTTGTCTTCCTCAGAAATATGTGGAGGGGTTGGAGGATTGGAGGGTTGGAGGATTGGAAGATTGGAGGGTTGGAAGGTTGGAGGGTTGGAAGGTTGGAGGATCGGAAGGTTGGAGGGTTGGAAGGATTGGAGGATTGTAAGGAAAGTGGTCTTTGCTATTGTAGGCAAACAGAGTTGTCATCATATGGGAATTTTGCTGATTCACAGAGATATAAAATGGAATTATGAAATGTAAGAAATATACTCTACAATCTTAGAAGAAAGGGTTCCAAAAGGGTTATTTTCTGCTCTCCCCATTGAGGAACCCTTTTTCGTTCTAGGTAGAACCCTTCTTGGTTCCAGGTAGAACCATTGTGGGTACCATAGCGGCAGGTAGCCTAGAGGTTAAGAGTATTGGTTCAGTAACTTAAAGGTTGATGGTTGAAATCCCTCAACTGACTAGGTGAAAAATCGATCATTGTGCCTTTGAGCAAGGCACTTAACCCAAATTGCCCCTGTGAGTCGCTCTGGATAAGAGTGTCTACTAAATGACTCAAATGTCCAAATGTAGGGTTCTACATGGTACCCAAAACGGTCTACTTGGATACAAAAGGTTCACCTCGACCCAACAAGGGTTCTCCTATGGGGACAGACAAAGAACCCTTTTCGTTTATTTCTTATTAAAAAAAAGAGTGTATAAATCAACATTGCATTTCTATTGTTTGTCAGCATAGTATACCAATGTCCCTTAGCTATAGGCACATCAAGATCATAGGACTAGGCCATATGATGCTCTGTATGATGTGCTCTATAAAATACTGAGATGAGATCATTTCAAATATAGATATGAATGTAGTCTCCTGATGGTTCCTGACTTATCTACTGACTTATCCCCAAGTCCACTTCAGAATAGATGAGTTACTATTTATGTGGTTGCATCCCAAATGGAATTCCTATTGCCTATTTTGTTTTTTAAAGTGTCCAATGTGTCAAATTTGTATAACATTTCAAAATAGTTTGAAACAAAAATAAAAATGATTTTCATGCAGTTTCACATGTGTGTATCACAACCGGCTGTGATCGGGAGTCCCACAGGGCAGCGCACAATTGGCCCAGTGTCGTTCGCGTTATGGGAGGGTTTGGCCGGGCTAGACCGTCATTGTAAAATAAGAATTTGTTCTTAACTGACTTGCCTAGTTAATAAGGATCTGACACTTTTTTCAATTTTTGCCTAAAATCAAATCTAACTACCTGTAGCTCAGGACCTGAAGCAAGGATATGCATATTCTTAATCCCATTTGAAAGGAAACACGTTGAAGTTTGTGGAAATGTGAAATTAATGTTGGAGAATATAACACATTAGATCTGTACCGTCATCTTTGAAATGCAAGAGAAAGGCCATAATGTATTATTCCAGCCCAGGCGCAATTTAGAGTTTGGCCACTAGATGGCAGCAGTGTATGTGCACATTTTTATACTGATCCAATGAACCATTGCATATCTGTTCAAAATGTTGTATCAAGACTTCCCAAATGTTCCTAATTGGTTTATTAATACATTTTCAAGTTCATAACTGTGCACTCTCCTCAAACAATAGCATAGTATTAATTCACTGTAATAGCTACTGTAAATTGGACAGTGCAGTTCGATTAGCAAGAATTTAAGCTTTCTGCCCATATCAGATATGTCTCTGTCCTGGGAAATGTTCTTGTTACTTACAACCTCATGCTAATTGCATTAGCCTATGTTAGCTCAACCGTGCCACGGCGGGGGACACCGATCCCATAGAGCATCAGTTCTGGGGCAGACAATATCTTTGCAGATTTGGAAACGTCAGAGTGTTTTCTTTCCAAAGCTGTCAATTATATGCATAGTCGAGCATCTTTTCGTGACAAAATATTGCGCTTAAAACGGGCACGTTTTTTTTTATCCAATAATGAAATAGCGCCCCCATAGTTTCAAGAGGTTAAATAAAGGTCAAAGTAAAAAAAAATATTTCAAAAATATGACTGATGCAGGCACTTGTAAACAAACCATAAATAGCAGTAGCTACCATTGACTTTTTAAGAAACGCCAAGTTGAAGCCAACATTGTGTGATGTCCTCCTCATTAGGACTAGGCCATAGTGGTTTTACCGTAACGGAGCATCGCAACACCCTTCAATTGAAGCAGTGGGAAAACAAATGAAAATGGCCACGTTTCACAAAAACAGATTTAAAAAATTATAATTTATAAGAGAACTTATAAATTGGCTTCAATAATTGCCACAACTTTTTAATCACCAAGTTGAGGAATTTTTTTTTTTTTTAAGGTTGAACTATGCAGTTACAGTGCTATGTTATACAGTGCTATGTTACAGTGCTAGTACTGAGCTCCAAATTTAAGCTCAAGAAAGCTACTTCAAGCCCCTTGTATTGATTTTGTTGTTGTTGTATATCCCCCCCCCCAAAAAAAAAATATGCACCAGATGATATTGTATATAAGCCCACTAGACTATGTAATTTGTTGTCATTATATCTACATTAATTAGCAGGAAGAGCGTTGGGTGTTGCACAACAGTCTATCTCACACAATTCACACGCTGTAGACTCTGTCCAAAAAAAAAACACATGTGCCAACAAAAAAAAAACATGTGAAAACATGAACTCATTTCCTTGATGCTTTCTCTGTTAAACCTAGCGAGACCCTGCAGTAAATCAAGCAGACTTACAACAGAGGATCAACATCAAGTCACAAGGGATGTTAGATCCAACGTGGATCCAGGCACAACTGTCTTCACCTGCATAACGAATGACACACCAAAGTATTCTGGACATTTCCTCTCAAACGTCAAAGTTCTTTCCAGCACTTTGACGTTTTTTTTACATAAATTCCATCCTGGATCAGATGATAAAGGGGGAATATATCACAGCATAACTAATCAGCTGGACAACAAATGCACATCCAACAAGTATTGTGCATACTTATTGGAGAACCACATTTATGACGTTATCAATTATAGTTTTTAAGAATCAAGGTAATGTGACTCTTTCAGTTAGAAGCATTTTGGGTTTGCAATGCACACATTATTTTGGATTTGTGTGAGCAGGAAAGCTGTTTTCCACCCTGTAACATAAGGAGACATGAAATGTTATGTAGTTACAATGCATTTACAACGTTTATTTACAAAAAACTGTCCATATAGCTACATCTTAATGCAATGACTACTGGCTGATTTATGATTTTAATTTAATAAGTCAGTTAATTACAAATTCTTATTTACAATGAGGGCCTACCATGGCCAAACCAAGACACCGGGCCAATTGTGCACTGCCCTATGGGACTCCCAATCACGCCCGGATGTGAAACAGTCTGGATTTGAACCAGGAACTGCAGTGACGCCTCTAGCACTGAGATGCAGTGCCTTAGATTGCTGCACCACTCGGGAGCCTCTTATCAACAGCTGTAACAAGTTGTCCAGTGTAGGAAATCCTCACTGGTACCCTAGTAAATAGAATGACCCAGGCAGTGCACTACTTTTGACAAGAGACGTATAGGCCCTAACTAGTGAATAGGGTGCTGTCTGTCACTCACCCTGTGTATTGTATCTATAAGGAGAACCATATGTGCCATAATGCAATCATGCAGGCTGATAATACAATGATAGCCACGGTGGAGGCAGAAAGGGCAGAAGGAGGCTCAGGGTCTGAGCTGAAGGATCAATGTTGATCAGTGTAGCTTCCCCCTGTCACTCACTGGGCAGTTATCTCTCCACATCCTTTCATTCACTCACTGCAGCAGACCGCTCTCTGCCTAGCCTGCATGCCCCGTGGATGTGTAGCCTCACCATCCACTCTCCATACAAAACAATAACACCATGCTGCCCTCTCTTGGTCAGATCAACTGTTATAAGGAGTCATGAGAATGATGATTTGAGAACCCTAGTCCTCTGCTGAAAAAATGACTGCTTAGAACCATTTCCGTGTTCCGTACTTCCATCCTTCCTATTGATTTATACATCTTCATCTTCGGAGTGAGGGAGGTAGATGAGGAAGGAGGTGAACGAGGAGGAGGAAGACGAGGAAGGAGGTGAACGAGGAGGGGGAGGAAGAGGAGGAAGGAGGTGAACGAGGAGGAGGAAGACGAGGAGGAGGAGGAGGAAGACGAGGAGGAGGTGAACGAGGAGGAGGTGAACGAGGAGGAGGAGGAAGACGAGGAGGAGGTGAACGAGGAGGAGGAAGACGAGGAGGAGGAGGAAGACGGGGAGGAGGTGAACGAGGAGGAGGAAGACGAGGAGGAGGAGGAGGAAGACGAGGAGTAGATGCGAAAAGTATTTTTTTACCCTGTCTGTGAAGTTTGACTTAACTTTGGTTGCCGTTACAGGAAGAGATATCTGACTCAAGGAACTGTCCCAAATCGCACCATATGCCCTATCCAGTCCCACATGGGCCCTGGGCAACAGTACTGTACTACACAGTGAATGAGGAGTCATTTGGGACACAAGCAAGGGACTGAATCACTGCCACTCTGCACTTGTTACACACCAACATTTTACAAGTCCTAGGGATTCACTGTGTGTGTATGTGTGTGTGTGTGTGTGTGTGTGTGTGTGTGTGTGTGTGTGTGTGTGTGTGGTAATGATGTTCCCTACTGCTGTCCAGGGAGAGGGCTAATTACTGGTTATGATCACGGAGAAACAACTAGAGTGCCTCCATCCCTTCATCCCTCCATCCCTTCATCCCTTCATCCCTCCATCCCTTCATCCATCCATCCATCCCTCCATCCCTTCATCCATCCATCCCTTCATCCCTCCATCCCTTCATCCCTCCATCCCTTCATCCCTCCATCCCTTTATTCCATCCATCCATCCCTCTATCCCTCCATTCCTCCATCCCTCCATTCCTCCATCCCTCTATCCCTCCATTCCTCCATCCCTCCATTCCTCCATCCCTCTATCCCTCCATTCCTCCATCCCTCCATCCCTCCATTCCTCCATCCCTTCATCCCTTCATCCCTCCATCCATCCCTCCATCCCTCTTTCCCCCCATCGCTCCATCCTAGACACAGCTCCTGTTAGTTTGACACACATAAAGAGAGAGAGAGAATGATTAAACAAGCATCTGGCCTCCCTGTGTCCTTTGGAGAGAGATTGTCCACTGACCAGAGAGAGAAATATGGAGACATGTTGGTGCATTCTAACGATGTGTCAAGTCCTGACAGGATCCAGTGGAAAAAAAGAGGGAGAGGAGGATGGACAGCAGTGTCTGGGGATGAGATGATAGAGGAGAGGAGAGGATGGACAGCAGTGTCTGGGGAGGAGATGTTAGAGGAGAGGAGAGGATGGACAGCAGTGTCTGGGGATGAGATGATAGAGGAGAGGAGAGGATGGACAGCAGTGTCTGGGGAGGAGATGTTAGAGGAGAGGAGAGGATGGACAGCAGTGTCTGGGGAGGAGATGTTGGAGGAAAGGAGAGGATGGACAGCAGTGTCTGGGGATGAGATAATAAAGAAGAGGATGGATATGGTAGAGAAAAGACTGTCAGAGGATAGGAGAGGACGGACAGCAGTGTCTGGGGAGGAGATGTTGGAGGAAAGGAGAGGATGGACAGCAGTGTCTGGGGATGAGATAATAGAGAAGAGGATGGATATGGTAGAGAAAAGACTGTCAGAGGATAGGAGAGGATGGACAGCAGTGTCTGGGGATGAGATGTTAGAGGATAGGAGAGGATGGACAGCAGTATCTGGGGAGGAGATGATAGAGGATGGACAACAGTGTCTGTGTATGAGATGTTAGAGGATAGGAGAGGATGGACAGCAGTGGCTGGGGATGAGATGATAGAGGAGAGGATGGACAACAATGTATTATTATTATTATATATATATATATTTTTTCACCTTTATTTAACCAGGTAGGCAAGTAGAGAACACCTTTATTTAACCAGGTAGGCAAGTAGAGAACACCTTTATTTAACCAGGTAGGCAAGTTGAGAACAAGTTCTCATTTACAATTGCGACCTGGCCAAGATAAAGCAAAGCAGTTCAACAGATACAACGACACAGAGTTACACATGGAGTAAAACAAACATACAGTCAATAATACAGTATAAACAAGTCTAAATACGATGTGAGCAAATGAGGTGAGATAAGGGAGGTAAAGGCAAAAAAGGCCATGGTGGCAAAGTAAATACAATATAGCAAGTAAAACACTGGAATGGTAGATTTGCAATGGAAGAATGTGCAAAGTAGAAATAAAAATAATGGGGTGCAAAGGAGCAAAATAAATAAATAAATTAAATACAGTAGGGAAAGAGGTAGTTGTTTGGGCTAAATTATAGGTGGGCTATGTACAGGTGCAGTAATCTGTGAGCTGCTCTGACAGTTGGTGCTTAAAGCTAGTGAGGGAGATAAGTGTTTCCAGTTTCAGAGATTTTTGTAGTTCGTTCCAGTCATTGGCAGCAGAGAACTGGAAGGAGAGGTGGCCAAAGAAAGAATTGGTTTTGGGGGTGACTACAGAGATATACCTGCTGGAGCGTGTGCTACAGCTGGGAGATGCTATGGTGACCAGCGAGCTGAGATAAGGGGGGACTTTACCTAGCAGGGTCTTGTAGATGACATGGAGCCAGTGGGTTTGGCGACGAGTATGAAGCGAGGGCCAGCCAACGAGAGCGTACAGGTCGCAATGGTGGGTAGTATATGGGGCTTTGGTGACAAAACGGATTGCACTGTGATAGACTGCATCCAATTTATTGAGTAGGGTATTGGAGGCTATTTTGTAAATGACATCGCCAAAGTCAAGGATTGGTAGGATGGTCAGTTTTACAAGGGTATGTTTGGCAGCATGAGTGAAGGATGCTTTGTTGCGAAATAGGAAGCCAATTCTAGATTTAACTTTGGATTGGAGATGTTTGATATGGGTCTGGAAGGAGAGTTTTACAGTCTAACCAGACACCTAAGTATTTGTAGTTGTCCACGTATTCTAAGTCAGAGCCGTCCAGAGTAGTGATGTTGGACAGGCGGGTAGGTGCAGGTAGCGATCGGTTGAAGAGCATGCATTTAGTTTTACTTGTATTTAAGAGCAATTGGAGGCCACGGAAGGAGAGTTGTATGGCATTGAAGCTTGCCTGGAGGGTTGTTAACACAGTGTCCAAAGAAGGGCCAGAAGTATACAGAATGGTGTTGTCTGCGTAGAGGTGGATCAGAGACTCACCAGCAGCAAGAGCGACATCATTGATGTATACAGAGAAGAGAGTCGGTCCAAGAATTGAACCCTGTGGCACCCCATAGAGACTGCCAGAGGTCCGGACAGCAGACCCTCCGATTTGACACACTGAACTCTATCAGAGAAGTAGTTGGTGAACCAGGCGAGGCAATCATTTGAGAAACCAAGGCTGTCGAGTCTGCCGATGAGGATGTGGTGATTGACAGAGTCGAAAGCCTTGGCCAGATCAATGAATACGGCTGCACAGTAATGTTTCTTATCGATGGCGGTTAAGATATAATTTAGGACCTTGAGCGTGGCGGGGGGTGAGATGGTAGAGGATAGGAGAGGATGGACAGCAGAGTCTGGGGATGAGATGTTTGAGGAGAGGAGAGGAGAGGAGAGGAGAGGATGGACAGCAGTGTCTGGGGATGAGATGTTAGACGAGAAAATGGACAACAGTGTCTGGGGAGGAGATGTTTGAGGAGAAGATGGACAACAGTGTCTGGGGAGGAGATGATATAGGAAAGGAGAAGATGGACAACAGTGTCTGGGGAGGAGATGTTTGAGGTTAAGATGGACAACAGTGTCTGGGGAGGAGATGATAGAGGAAAGGAGAAGATGGACAACAGTGTCTGGGGATGAGATGTTTGTGTTAATTTTTCTGTCCCAGATCAATTCTATATTTGGAGATATTGGTGTGTTGGTGTTTGTGTCCCTGAGCAATTCAACTTTTGGAGAAATTGGTGTGTTAATAATGTTTGTGATAACTGTTATCAATTTTACTAACACAACAGTCCTAATAATCACTCGGAGAAGCAGCAATTCTACTAACACAGCTGTGTTAATAATCACATAGACAAGCGTGGTTAAGTGGATGATGATGATAGCAACATATTATTGAACGTGTGCATTTATCTAATTTATTCACAGCATGCAATGACGTTTTTGACAATTTGAATAATTGAAGTTCCCCTGGAAAAATGTAACCATAGCGATATTGAGAATAAAAATACACCTCTTCAATGTCACTCTTCACAAAAAGAGAAAGATGCACAGGGAATGGACAGGCAGATAATGCAGTCATGTCCTGGTCTCAGTATCCCAGGCAGCTAATGCAGTCATGTCCTGGTCTCAGTGTCTCAGTATCCCAGGCAGCTAATGCAGTCATGTCCTGGTCTCAGTGTCTCAGTATCCCAGGCAGCTAATGCAGTCATGTCCTGGTCTCAGTGTCTCAATATCCCAGGCTCATGGTACAGTTGTGTCCTGATCTCAGTATCCCAGGCTGATGGATCAGTTGTGTCCTGGTCTCAGTGTCTCAGTATCCCAGGCTCATGGTACAGTTGTGTCCTGGTCTCAGTGTCTCAGTATCCCAGGCTGATGGTTCAGTTGTGTCCTGGTCTCAGTGTCTCAGTATCCCAGGCACATGGTACAGTTGTGTTCTGATCTCAGTATCCCAGGCTGATGGTTCAGTTGTGTCCTGATCTCAATATCCCAGGCTCATGGTTCAGTTGTGTCCTGATCTCAGTATCCCAGGCTGATGGTTCAGTTGTGTCCTGGTCTCAGTGTCTCAGTATCCCAGGCTGATGGTTCAGTTGTGTCCTGATCTCAGTATCCCAGGCTGATGGTTCAGTTGTGTCCTGGTCTCAGTGTCTCAGTATCCCAGGCTGATGGTTCAGTTGTGTCCTGGTCTCAGTGTCTCAGTATCCCAGGCTGATGGTTCAGTTGTGTCCTGGTCTCAGTATCCCATGCTGATGGTTCATTATTATTATATGTCTCTACATGTTTTAATTAGAACAGTCAATTTCAGCGTCTCACCTAGAGTTAATGAATACGATGTGTCTTCACGTAGCTACCTCTAATGGGGGGAGGCTCTTCATTCCAACACCAGTGCATAATAGATTTGATAATGAACTGTGTTTTGGGTATATTTTATCTTGTATCGTGGTCGATGCTTGTGCTTTTGCTTGTCTTTGTCTTCTCTTGGACGGCTCTGTTTTTCTCTAGCATTTATTCCTGGTTACGATTACGGAGAAACAACTAGAGTGCCTCCATCCCTTCATTCCTCCATCCCTTCACTATGGTGAATCACAAAAACAATACAGAAATACAATATGGAAAAAGAGGGAACAGCACATCAGACATCAGCTCAATGTAATTGAAGAATCCAAAGACTCTTACCACTTCTGGGAAAATTGGAAAACAGTAAAACAGATAACCACACAAAGAATTATCTATCCAAAATGGAGATGTATGGATAAACCACTTCTCACACTTCTTGGCACTATAGCAGAGAACAAACAGCAAACACATTTACATGATCAAATACACATCTTAGAATCAACCATTAAAGACATCCAGAACCCACTGGATTCTCCAATTACCTTGAATGAGCTACAGGACAACATTTAAAAAACTCCAACCGAAAAAGGTATGTTGATGGTATCCTCAATGAAATGATCAAATATATAGGCAACAAATTCCAATTGGCTATACTTGAACTCTATAACATCATCCTCAGCTCTGGCATCTTCCCCAATATTTGGAACCGAGGACTGATCACCCCAATCCACAAAAGTGGAGGAAAATATGACCCCAATAACTACCATGGGATATGAGTCAATAGCAACCTTGGGAAAATCCTCTGCATTATCATTAACAGCAGACTCATACATTTCCTCAGTGAAAACAACATACTGAGCAAATGTCAAATTGTCTTTTCACCAAATTATCATACGACAGACCACGTATTCACCCTGCACACCCTAAATGAAAAACAAGCAAACCAAAACAAATGCAAAGTCTTCTCATGTTTGTTGATTTCAAAAAAAGCCTTCAACTAAATTTGGCATGAGGGTCTGCTATACAAGTTGATGGAAAGTGGTGTTTGGGGGAAAAACAAACAGCATCATAAAATCCATGTACACAAACAGAAAGTGAAAACACACATTTCTTTCCACAGGGCCTTGGAGGTGAGACAGAGATGCAGCTTAAGCCCCACCCCCTTCAACTTATATAGTGTATCAACAATCTGGCACGGGCACTAGAACAGTTTGCAGCACCCGGCGTCACCCAACTAGAATCCGAAGTCAAATGTCTACTGTTTGCTGATCTGGTGCTTCTGTCCCCAACCAAGAATTGCCTACAGTAGCACCTAGATCTTCTGCACAGATTCTATCAGACAAGGGCCCTGAGAGTAAATCTCAGTAAGACAAAAATAATGGTGTTCCAAATAAGGTCCAGTTGCCAGGACCACAAATACAAATTCTGTCTAGACACCGTTGTAGATTTTTTTTAAAGTAGATGTCCTAACCGACTTGCCAAAACTATAGTTCGTTAACAAGAAATTTGTGGAGTGGTTGAAAAACGAGTTTTAATGACTCCAACCAAAGTGAATGTAAACTTCCGAATTCAACTCTATATACATTTACTTTGTGCATGACACAAGTAATTTGTCCAACAATTGCTTACAGACAGATTATTTCACTTATAATTCACTGTATCACAATTCCAGTGGGTCAGAATTTGACATGCACTACGTACTTTGGTGCGAAAAGTGTAAATCAATCCCATAACAACAGCAAAGGACCTTGTGAAGATGCTGGAGGAAACAGGTACAAAAGTATTTTGGAACTTCTGTGAGTGTAATGTTAACTGTTAATTTTTTTATTGTTTACTTCACTTTTGTATACTTTCTACTTCACTTGCTTTCCTATGCCAAGAAAGCCCCTTGAATTGAATTGCGAGAGAGAGAGAGAGAGAGAGAGAGAGAGAGAGAGAGATGGGGGAGAGAGAGACAGTGAGAGAGAGAGAGAGAGAGAGAGAGAGATGAGAGACAGACAGACAGACAGACAGACAGACAGACAGACAGACAGACAGACAGACAGACAGACAGACAGACAGACAGACAGACAGACAGACAGACAGACAGACAGACAGACAGAGAGACAGAGAGACAGAGAGACAGAGAGACAGAGAGACAGAGAGATGGGATAGAGACAGAGACAGAGACAGAGAGAGACAGACAGAGATAGAGGGAGTATGAGACAGACAGACATGCAGAGAGAGAGAGAGAGACAGATAGAGAGAGAGACAGATATACAGGCAGAGAGAGATAGATGAGAGAGAGAGACAGAGAGACAGACAGACATATATACAGAGAGATGCAGAGAGAGATAGAGAGAGATAGACAGGGAGAGAGAGAGAGAGAGAGACACAGACAGACATACAGAGAGATGCAGAGAGCAACAGACAGACAGAGGGACAGACGGACAACATTTCTGACAAAATGTCAAAAATATAAAACAATTAGAGAGTGTAATTTCCCTAAATTTGAAACTCTTATTCAAGGTTTCAAAGACTTCTCTGATAGGTTACCTGTCCTGTTGGGGGAGGACGCAGAGAGCTGTGGGTTGGCAGCGCACTACATTGCTGCCTGCCATAAAACGAGGGACAGTGTCTGACAGACCAACTTTCCTGCACATGTCCTTGATGCCATTGTTATTGTCCATTGTATGGTTATTTTGACCCTTGGTTATTGTTGATACTGTTGTCCTGTTGACAATTTTGATTCTTATTATCTTAATATTGTAGATATCCGAAGTAAGCTAATTTAATTTAATTGACAGACAGACAGAGAGAGAGAGCTGCAGACAGACAGAGCTGCAGAGAGAGCTACAGACAGACAGACAGACAGACAGACAGACAGACAGACAGACAGACAGACAGACAGACAGACAGACAGACAGACAGACAGACAGACAGACAGACAGACAGACAGACAGACAGACAGACAGACAGACAGACAGACAGACAGACAGACAGACAGACAGAGATAATTAAATGATCATAGTCGTGCCGAGAGCCAGTGGTAAATGAGGCATAATTTTGCAGTAATTTAGTGGAAACAAAATGAGATTTAGAGGGTGTGTTGAAATGGACCTGCTAACCATCACTATTCATTATCAAGGACAAATCTTATTTATTTACGTGAAGGCAGACTGAGACTGAGAGATTGAAATAATGTCTGGTGACTGCTTTGGTTGTTTCCAGGGTAATCTGTCATGTGCACGCCATCTAAAACATGGACATTCAATTAAAGGATGCTAATGCTACATTACTGCAAGGACAATAAATGACTGTGCCGTATGGGAAAGAACACATAGTTACCAGCAAAAGATATTACAACACCGCTAAGAGATTTATTTTCTGTACTATAAACGGAGCTACACAAACTCAAAGTGGTTCAACCTCTAATGACATCAGATGGAGCCTGAGGTCATATCTAGGTGTTAGGCATCACATCTAGGGGTTAGGGGTCAGATCTAGGGGTTAGGGGTCAGATCTGGGGGTTAGGGGTCAGATCTAGGGGTTAGGGGTCATATCTAGGTATTAGGCATCACATCTAGGGGTTAGGGTTCAGATCTAGGGGTTAGGAGTCAGATCCAGGACCAAAGACAGATCTAGTATCAAGATCTGCTGTTGGAGCTCATTAACCTTTAAGGAGCTAAATAACAAGGCTATACTAACTGCGATGCTGATCTAAAGATACAGTATTACCATAACTTAATGTATATGCAATGACACCCATAACATACTATTTATTTTATTTTATTAAAAAACATTTTCTTCTTTTTTAAATTCAAATTCCCACAGAAAGAGGTTGACATGTCCAATCAATTGATCCCACGGTGTTGTCTGACAGGTCTAGCAGCATCTCCCCTCCTCTCCCCAGCCCCCCTCCGGCTCAGTGCAGGCAGGCTGCTGATGTGCCATCCCTTCTCTAGGCTCCCATCTCCTCCAGGCTGACCCTTCCCTCAATTAGTCCCTCGTCTGGGTGCCCTGGCTGTGTGGACGAGATCGTCCCTGCTCCCCTGGTTCCCTGACATGGAGGACCATCCAGAGGGGGCATCTGGCTGCAGTGCACCCCAGGCCATGCTATCTGAGGCGGGTGCGCATCGCCGGGCACTTCATGGATGGCTCACTGTCTCTCACCGACAGCTTGTCGTTTATCAACGCTACGCAGTGGCGTCAGGTGGGAACATGATTCATTTCACTTCACCATTTTCAGAAATAAGCCCTATAAATCATCGTAACGCCTCGCTTGTGCAAGTTTTGTTGTGGCCACATGACAAATCTTTACCACATCCGTACTGCCTGGTTCGCCTGGCTCACATCAGAGAGGCCGACAAGGGGGGGCCTGCCATCCTTCCAAACATCTTCACACTGGAGACTCTTAATAAATACCCTTCTGCGATTAATAACCCAGCACATTTTAAATGAAGAGAGGCATTCTGAATGATGAAGAGAGATTATGTACAAGTCCTTTTAAAAACATGCCCCCTTCACCTTCTATTTTCTCTCCAGTCTCACTTTAATGGTGATGCGCCTGTCCATGTTTCCTGTCGCCAAATGGAACCCTATGCCCTACTTAGAGTGCACTATGATAAGGCTCTGGTCAAAAGTAGATCACTCGTATAGAGAATCGGGTGCCATTTGGGACGTATCCCTTTTGTATGAAGGGGATTGGAGACATCAAGTGATGTAGGATGAATGTGTCTGTATCTGTCAGTGCAAAATGCTAAATAAAAGTTTATTAACAGTGAGAGGGAACAGATCACATCTCAAATGTCAGAGGTCACAAGGACACTTTGGGGGCGATGAGTGGCAGTCTGCCAACTTGTCAGCCTAGTTATTAAAGGGGTTTTATATGAATTGAATGAATCCTGCTGGTCGACTGTATTTTATCTTCCATTTAAAATGTTCAAGTTAAACAGGTTGAAGTTCATGTAAAAAAATTTTAAAAAAAGTGTATAATTGAAGCTGCGCATCTCTGCAGAAACTAGTCATTTAACATTTTTTATTTTTTACTTAACTTCATCTTCCTCTTGAGACCTTTTTTACACTCCTTTTTTACTCGATGATAATCGAGTTAATTAAAGTAATTGACTTTCAAATTAATCTCAGATCATGAACAAGTGAAGGTACTTATCCTCACAAAGTATCACTGGAGTTGATAGATGAAAAACGTTCTGTTCTTTAAGTATCTATACGTCTGTTGGCCCTGTATTAAATATGTGGCCCAAATGGCACCCTATTCCCTATTTAGTGCCCTACATTTGATCAGGTCCTATATGTTTCTGATGAAAAATAGTGCACTACATAGGGAATAGGGTGCTGTTTAAGACACATCATTTTATGATGGATTAGTGGTGTATTGTTCAGATAAAACTAATATGTATTACCTTCCAGATATTTATGCCACTGTAACAAAGGGTTTAGGTTCCTCGATCACAAGCTGGTATTCAGACTCGATCTTGCGTCCTCTGTCTTCAAAACACACGCGGGTCGCCCTCTACGACGTCTACAGAGCCACTTGGACTTTAGGTCTTGTCTGTATTGTGTGTGTGTGTTTTGGGGGAGGGGGGTTCATTTGGAAACAAGGGAATTTCACATTAAACTGTTAACCCCTGGGTTGTACTCAATGTATCTTCTTTTCGCAATAAATCAACCAATCATCTACTCTACCAAAAAAACCTAGCAGTTGAATAGCGAGGGTGGAGACATTTCAAATTGGGGAGTGAGGTTATGAATTGAAATCTGTCCCACCAGATTATGAATTGTCATGAAATGTGTGAATATAGATTGGACTGAGTCATTATTAGGATGAATCTAGATTGGACTGTAGTCATTATTATGATGAATCTAGATTGGACCAAAGCATTATCATGGTGAGTCTAGATTGGAATGAGCCATTATTATGATGAGTCTAGATTGGACCGAAGCATTGTCATGGTGAGTCTAGATTGGACAGAAGCTTATCATGGTGAATCTAGATTGCACTGAAGCATTATCATGGTGAGTCTAGATTGGACAGAGGCATTATCATGGTGAGTCTAGATTGGACAGAGGCATTATCGTGGTAAATCTAGATTGGACAGAGGCATTATCATGGTGAGTCTAGATTGGACAGAGGCATTATCGTGGTAAATCTAGATTGGACAGAGGCATTATCATGGTGAGTCTAGATTGGACAGAGGCATTATTGTGGTAAATCTAGATTGGACAGAGGCATTATCATGGTAAATCTACATTGGACTGAGTCATTATCATGACATATCAAAGCTCTACCACCATAACACACCAGAATATTTGATGGAATTTGAAACCATTTTCGACAGTGCCAAAATCTATACAGTGGCTAGCAGAAGTATTCACCCCCTTGGCATTTGTCCTATATTGTTGCCTTACAACCTGGAATTAAAACAGATTTTTTGGGAGTATGTATCATTTGATTTACACAACATGCCTACCACTTTGAAAATGCTAAATATTTTTTGAAAAAGAGACACATTGAGCGTGCATAACTATTCCCCCCCACACAAAGTCAATACTTTGTAGAGCCACTTTTTGCAGCAATAACAGCTGCATGTCTCTTGGGGTATGTCTCTGTAAGATTGGCAAATCTAGCCACTGGGATCTTTGCCCATTCTTCAAGGCAAAACTGCTCCAGCTCCTTCAAGTTGGATGGGTTCCAATGGTGTACAGCAATCTTTAAGTCATACCACAGATTCTCAATTGAATTGAGGTTTGGGCTTTGACTAGGCCATTCCAAGACATTTAAATGTTTCCCCTTAAACCACTCGAGTGTTGCTTTAGCAGCATGCTTAGGGTCATTGTCCTGCAGGAAGGTGAACCTCCGTCCCAGTCTCAAATCTCTGGAAGAGTGAAATAGGTTTCGCTCAAGAATTTCCCTGTATTTAGCACCATCCGTCATTCCTTCAACATTGACCAGTTTCCCGGTCCCTGCCGATGAAAAGCATCTCCACAACATGATGCTGCCACCACCATGCTTCACAGTGGGGATGGTGTTCTCGGGTGATAAGCAGTGTTGGGTTTGCTCCAGACATAGCGTTTTCCTTAATGGCAAAAAATTATTCTTATCAGACAAGAGTACCTTCTTCCAAATGTTTGGGGAGTCTCCCACGTGCCTTTTGGCGAACACCAAACGTATTTGCAAATTTTTTCTTTAAACAATGGCAGATTTTCTGGCCACTCTTCCACAAAGCACAGCTCTGTGGAGAGTACAGCTCAAAGTGGTCCTATGGACAGATACTCCAAACTCTGCTGTGGAGCTTTGTAGCTCCACAGCAGGGCTATCTTAGGGCTATCTTTGGTCCCTTTGTTGCCTCTCTGATTAATGTCCTCTTTGCCTGGTCTGTGAGCTTTGGTGGGCGGCCCTCTCTTGGCAGGTCTGTAGTGGTGACATATTCTTTCCATTTTTTCATAGTGGATTTAATGGTGCTTTTTTATGTTCAAAGTTTCTGATATGTTTTTATAACCCAACCCTGATCTGTACTTCTCCACAACTTTTTCCCTGACCTGTTTGGAGAGCTCCCTGGTCTTCAGTGTGTCGCTTGCATGGTGGTGCCCCTTGCTTATTCATGTTGCAGACTCTGGGGCATTTCAGAACAGGTGTATATATACTAAAATCATGTGACAGATCATGTGACACTTAGATTGCACACAGGTGGACTTTATTTAACTAATTATGTGACTTCTGAAGGTAATTGTTTGCACCATTTTTTAGAATTTTATCAAACAAGTCATTTTTTTCATTTCACTTCACCAATTTTGACTATTTCGTGTATGTCCATGACATGAAATCCAAATTAAAAATCTATTTAAATTGCAGGTTGTAATGCAACAAAATAGTAAAAACGCCAAGGAGGATGAATACTTTCACAAGGCACTGTATTCACCAGCAACATCACAGTTTGTCCCTGGTGAACTTAACAAATAACACACAATCAGAGTTCCCCAGCCTCCGAGCTCTCAAAATGCACACACAACATTCACTCCAACTCACAACCAAGTCAGGCCAATCCATCTGCTCAACTGTGGTCTGAAAATACAGTCCTGTTTCAAAAACGGAGAAGCTTGAAAGGAAAACTTAAAATCACATTTACTGCATGGAAAGGAAGGGAGAAAAAGGGGGGACAAGTTGGGGAGGAAATCAGTAGGACGAGAAAAAATGGGATTATTTTCCTTTCACAAAAAGATGTGATTACTTCCTCTTTCCCAGAACTAGAGCTATTTCAGAGCTCACTCTTGTAATGTTTCTGAGGATCCAGATTGCATACCTAAACACTTATGCTGGGATTTCTATTTGATATTTATATTCTCATTGAAGTTTCTTGTTCCTGAAGCTTTAATTGGCTGTAATAAATAAATCATCCCTGCTCTTCCTCAACAGATGTGTAGCAAGGCACTCTGGCGCATAATATTTGCCGTGGCAGGTGTAGCGTGTACGTTGTGTGTGTGTGTGTGTGTGTGTGTGTGTGGTGTGAGTGTGTAGTGTGTACGACTCATGTCATTGTGTGTGTGTGTGTCTCTGTGTGTGTGTGTGTGCGTGCGTGCGTGCATGCGCGCGTGCGTGTGTGTGTGCGTGTGTGATTATGCGCGTGTGTGTGTGCACGCCTCGTGTCAGTCTGTGTGTGTTTGTGTATATGTGCATGCATCGTGTCAGTGTGTGTGTGTGTCTGGCGTGTACTCTGCCTCATGTCAGTGTACTCTGCTGTGGCGCTGTAGATAGATGTAGCTTAGCAGCCCATTATCTATCAGAGACCAACTAACTCTAGATAACAGCACTTTATCTATCAGAGACCAACTAAATCTAGATAACAGCCCTTTATCTATCAGAGACCAACTAAATCTAGATAACAGTACTTTATCTATCAGAGAGCAACTAACTCTAGATAACAGCCCTTTATCTATCAGAGACCAACTAACTCTACACAACAGCCCTTTATCTATCAGAGACCAACTAAATCTAGATAACAGTACTTTATCTATCAGAGAGCAACTGACTCTAGATAACAGCCCTTTATCTATCAGAGACCAACTAACTCTACATAACAGCCCTTTATCTATCAGAGACCAACTAACTCTAGATAACAGCCCTTTATCTATCAGAGACCAACTAAATCTAGATCTAGGTCTGTGGGTGGGAAGGTCTGTGGGTGGGCGGGTCTGTGGGTGGGCGGGTCTGTGGGTGGGAAGGTCTGTGGGTGGGCGGGTCTGTGGGTGGGTGGGCGGGTCTGTGGATGGGGGGTCTGTGGGTGGGAAGGTCTGTGGGTGGGCGGGTCTGTGGGTGGGGAGGTCTGTGGGTGGGCGGGTCTGTGGGTGGGCGGGTCTGTGGGTGGGTAGTGGGCCAAACAGTAGCAGGGTGGGCTGAGACAGGGTTTCCAATAGAAATGCATTCCCACATGCTGTTTCCACAACCACCTCATCCAGCTTGCTACTGCCTAACTCTGCCTACTTACAAACACCTGGAACAAATGGACCTTCTTGGTCTTAGTCTCTGCCAGTGGAGCACGGAGGAAACAGCCAATCAGTCAGACAAAGATGGACAGACACATGGAAATAGATTTTCTAAACTCCCTATTCATGTTAATGGTTGATGGATTGACCGGTAACCCATAAACAGGACATAAAGTAGGAAGTCCAGCTTCGTCTGAGAGGCTTTATGCCATTCTAGGAATTACATTTCTATGGACAGATAGAGAGTGATTTGAGTCACTGTCTGTCCCTCTGAGCCTACCTACCTGTTGGTCAGACTAATCCTAACCCTAACCCAGCCAGATACAAAGAGACACACAGACATCGGTGTGTCGGTCAGCAATTTAGACAAGAAGAGAGACAGACAGAGAGCGTTCAGCTGAGTCTGAGCCTACTTTCCTGTCAGTCAGTCAGCGAGTCAGTCAGCGAGTCAGTCAGCCAGCCAGTCAGTCAGCCAGCCAGTCAGCCAGCCAGTCAGTCAGTCAGCCAGCCAACCAGCCAGCCAGCCAGTCAGCCAGTCAGCCAGCCAGCCAGCCAGTCAGTCAGCCAGTCAGCCAGTCAGCCAGCCAGCCAGCCAGTCAGTCAGTCAGTCAGTCAGTCAGTCAGTCAGTCAGTCAGTCAGTCCTGTCAGTACACTGTCTGCTTATTAATGTTGATTTTGTGTGTGTGTGTCAGCCAGGGGGGGTTGTGTGTGTGGAGTGGTCTGTGTGTGTCAGCCAGTCAGGGGGGTCTGTGTGTGTGGGGGGGTGTGTGTGTGTGTGTGTGGGGTGATCTGTCTGTGTGTGTGTGTGTGTGGGGGGGTGTGTGTGTGGGGGATGTTCTGTGTGTGTGTGTGTGGGGGGCTGTGTGTGTGTGTGGGGGGGGTTGTGTGTGTGGGGGGTGATCTGTGTGTGTGTGTGTGGGGGAGTATAGTTTGTTGAGTAGAGTGTTGGAGGCTATTTTATAGATGACTTCATCGAAGTCGAGGATCGGTAGGATGGTCAGTTTTACGAGGGAGCATGAGTGAAGGATGCTCTGTTGTGAAATAGGAAGCCAATTCTAGATTAAATGTTTGATTGGAGATGCTTAATGTGAGTCTCGAAGGAGAGTTTACAGTCTAACCAGACACCTAGGTGTTTGTAGTTGTCCACGTAATCTAAGTCAGAGCCGTCCAGAGTAGTGATGCTGGACGGGTGAGCAGATGCGGGCAGTGATCGGTTGAATAGCATGCATTTAGCTTTACTTGCATTTAAGAGCAGTTGGAGGCCACGGAAGGAGTGTTGTATGGCATTGAAGCTCGTCTGGAGGTTTGTTAACACAGTGTCCAAAGAGGGGACAGAAGTATACAGAATGGTGTCGTCTGCATAGAGGTGTACCAGAGAATCACCAGCAGCAAGAGCGACATCATTGATGTATACAGAGAAGAGAGTCGGCCTGAGGATTGAACCCTGTGGCACCCCCATAGAGACTGCCAGAGGCCCGGACAACAGGCCCTCTGATTTGACACACTGAACTCTATCAGAGAAGTAGTTGGTGAACCAGGCGAGGCAATCATTTGAGAAACCAAGGCTGTCGAGTCTGCCAAAAAGAATGCGGTGATTGACAGAGTCGAAAGCCTTGGCCAGGTCGGTGAATAAGGCTGCACAGTATTGTCTCTTATCGATTGCGGTTATGATATCGTTTAGGACCTTGAGCGTGGCTGAGGTGCACCCGTGACCAGCTCGGAAACCAGATTGCATAGCGCAGAAGGTATGGTGGGATTCGAATTGGTCGGTGATCTGTTTGTTAACTTGGCTTTCGAAGACCTTAGAAAGGCAGGGTAGGATGAATATAGGTCTGTAACAGTTTGGGTCTAGAGTGTCACCCCCTTTGAAGAGGGGAATGACAACGGCAGCTTTCCAATCTTTGGGAATCTCAGACGATACGAAAGAGAGGTTGAACAGGCTAGTATTAGGGGTTGTATTAGCTAGTATTAGCTTTCCTAACTGCCTGTGTATATTTGTTCCTAACTTCCCTGAAAAGTTGCATATCACGGGGGCTATTCGATGCTAGTGCAGTACGCCACAGGATGTTTTTGTGCTGGTCAAGGGCAGACAGGTCTGGAGTGAACCAAGCACTATATCTATTCCTAGTTCAACATTTTTAGAATGGGGCATGCATATTTAAGATGGTGAGGAAGGCACTTTTAAAGAATAGCCAGGCATCATCTACTGACGGGATGAGGTCAATGTCATTCCAGGATACCCTGGCCAGGTCAATTAGAAAGGCCTGCTCGCAGAAGTGTTTTAGGGAGTATTTGACAGTGATGAGGGGTGGTCGTTTGGTCGCAGACCCATTACAGATGCAGGCAATGAGGCAGTGATCGCTGAGATCTTGACTGAAAACAGCAGAGGTGTATTTGGAAGGCGAGTTAGTTAGGATGACATCTATGAGGGTGCCCATGTTTACGGATTTGGAGTTGTACCAGGTTCATTGATCATTTGTGTGAGATTGAGGGCATCAAGCTTGGATTGTAGGATGGCCGGGTGTTAAGCATGTCCCAGTTTAGGTCACCTAAGTAGCACGAGTTAGAAGATAGATGGGGGGCAATCATTTCACATATGGTATCGAGGGCACAGCTGGGGGCAGAGGGAGGAAAGGTGAATGGAAAGGTGAATGGAAAGTAGAAGCTGGAAAGTAGATGCTCAAATTGTTTGGGTACAGACTTGGATAGTAATACAGAATTCTGCAGGCTATCTTTGCAGTAGATTGCAACACCGCCCCCTTTGGCAGTTCTATCTTGGCGGAAAATGTTATAGTTAGCGATGGAGATTTCAAAGTTTTTGGTGGTTTTCCTAAGCCAGGATTCAGACACGACTAAGACATCCGGGTTGGCAGAGTGTGCTAAAGCAGTGAGTAAAACAAACTTAGGGAGTAGGCTTCTAATGTTAACATGCAGGAAACCAAGGATTTTACAGTTACAGAAGTCAACAAATGAGGGTGCCTGGGGACATGCAGGGCCTGGGTTTACCTCCACATCCCCCGCAGAACAGAGGAGGAGTAGTATGAGGGTGCGGCTAAAGGCTATCAAAACTGGTCGCCTAGAGCGTTAGGGACAAAGAATAAAAGGAGCAGATTTCAGATTCTGTGATGTATTAACATCACAGAATATATTAACATCATCACAGAATGTATTAACATCATCCCAGAATGTATTAACATCACAGAATGTATTGACATCACAGAATTTACCTGTTTGGGATGATGCGAATTTTCGCAGCTTTTTGTTAAAAATCGCGCAACATTTCAGCGCCCTGCTACTCATTCCAGGAATATAGTATATGCATATGATTAGTATGTGTGGATAGAAAACACTCAGACGTTTCTAAAACTGTTTAAATCACGGCTGTGACTATAACAGAACGTCTGTTTCATCGAAAAGCGCAGGAAAATCTGATCACTGGAGATGGAAAAAAATATCCATGCGCCACTCCCATGAATTGTTAAAGGTGAACCGTAATATATGGGGCCGAGCTTGCAGTACCTACAGCTTCCACAGGATCTATAGAGTCTCCTCATTTGAATCTGAATTGATTCTTGGTAGATCCGACCAAAGGGAACCGATTCTCTCCGACCACCGACCCGAGGCATTGTCTGTCTTTTTCGGACATTTTTCCACACGGCAGGCTATCGAATTTACATCGCCCACTGATGATTTTTATAGCTTATTGACGTGTAGTAATACCTAAAGTTGCATTAGAAAGGTATTTCGAAGTGTTTTGTGAAAGTTTATCGTCGACTTTTTAACTTTTAAAAAATGACGTTACGTTATGAAACGCTATTTTTTCCGTTTTCCACAGTCTTCATAGATCGATATCTAGGCTATATATGGACCGATTTAATCCAAAAAAGACCCAGTATTGATTATGGGACATCAAGGAGTGCCAAGAAAGAAGATGGTCAAAGGTAATGAATGTTTTATATTTTATTGTGCGGTTTGTGTAGCGCCGACTATGCTAATTATTTTTGTTTACATCCTCTACGGGTCTTTTGGGGTGTTACATGCTATCAGATAATAGCTTCTCATGCTTTCGCCGAAAAGCATTTTACAAATCTGACTCGGTGGCTAGATTCACAACGAGTGTAGCTTTAATTCAATACCTTGTTTGTGTGTTTTCATGAAAGTTTGAATTTTAACGAAAAACGATCAGTGACGCTCTAAAATATCCGCTGATTTGATCCCCACAACGGAACATCCTCCCTAACAAGTTTTAACATCACAGAATTTATTAACATCATCACAGAATGTATTAACATCATCACAGAATGTTCCACTCCTGGGGAGTGGAACTAGGCACTGCAGGGCCTGGATTAACCGCTACATCACCAGAGGAACAGAGGAGAAGTAGGATAAGGGTATGGCTAAATGCTATATGAACTGGCCATCTAGCATGTTCGGAACAGAGAGTAAAAGGGAGCAGGTTTTTGGGTACGATAGCATAGATTCAAGACAAAGTGTACAGACAAAGGTAAGGTAGGTTGTGAGTATATTGTAGGTAAACCTAGGCATTGAGTAATGATGAGAGAGATATAGTCTCTAGAGACGTTTAAACCAGGTGATGTCATCGCATATGTAGGAGGTGGAACAACATTGTTGGTTAAGGCATATTGAGCAGGGCTAGAGGCTCTACAGTGAAATAAGACAGTAATCACTAACCAGGACAGTAATGGACGAGGCATATTGATATTAGAGAGAGGCATGGGTAGCCAAGTGAACATATGAGTCCAGTGAGTGGTTGGGCTGACTGGGGACACGGCGATTCAGACAGTTAGCAGGCCGATGCTAACACGCTAACAGTTAGTAGGCCGGGGCTAAACAAGCTAGCAGTTAGCAGACCGGGGCTGGCAAGCTAGCAGTTAGCAGACCGGGTTAGCAAGAAATCAGTTAGCAGACCGGGTTAGCAAGCAAACAGTTAGGGCTAGCAGTTAGCTCGGGCTAGCAGTTAGCAGTTAGCAGACCGGGGCAGGCAAGCTAGCAGTTAGTAGACCGGAGCTATCAAGTTAGCCTTTGGGGGATGTCGCGATGGGGGTAAGTCTGTTTCTGCCTCTTCGTGCGGTGACGTCGATAGACCAGTCGTGGAGTTAGTAGGGTTCCAAGTAGCTCTAGGTAGCTAGCAGTCTGCGGTTAACAGAATGGGCTTTCAGTGGGCGTCGCGCCTCGGGCAGATTATGTCAGTATTCCAATCATAGAGGATCGGCGAGGGTTCCGTGCCCCGTACCGGAAGTAGAAGGGGTACGGATATTGTAGACCAGGAGTGGGCTTCGGTGGTAGCACAGGAGCCCTGGCCGGGCTAGCTTCAGGCTAATTGGTGCTTGCTCCGGGATGGAAACGCTAGCCAGGAGTGGTCACCCGGGATTGCGGTTAGCTAGTTGAGAAGATCCAGATGAAAATGTTCAGAGTTTGTGGTAGGAATCCGGGGATATGGAGAGAAATAGGTCCGTTATGCTCTGGTTTGAGTTACGTTGTTCGAACTGGAGAGAGCTTTTCGAGCTAAAGTGTAGCTGATTACCACTAGCAATAGTTTGCTAACTGATAGCTGGTAGGTAGTTAGCAGTCTAGCTTCAGTTGAGGGACTCCAGATCCAAAGTAAATAGAAATACTTTAGAAAAAGCAGATTCACGCTACATTGGGTGAGTCGGGTTGCAGGAGAGTATTTAGAAGTTGAAGTTTAGGAAAATATTTTAAAAAGATATACGAAGAAAAAGATGTAAAAAGACATATACACGACAGGACAAAAGACGAAGACGTCTGACTGCTACGCCATCTTGGATATCAATAAGTGACCATTGGAGTGGCCATCACAAAGCCCGACTTCAATCCCATAGAACATCCCATAGAACGCGTGAGCGAACAAGGAAGTCTACAAACCTGACACAGTTACACTAGCTCTCTTAGGAGGAATGGGCCAAAATTCACCCAATTTATTGTGGGAAGCTTGTGGAAGGCTACTCGAAAACGTTTGACCCAAGTTAAACAATTTAAAGGCACTGCTACCAAATACTAATTGAGCGCATGTAAACTTCTGACCAATTGGGAATGTGATGAAATTAATAAAAGCTGAAATAAATCATTCTCTCTACTATTATTCTGACATTTCACATTCTTAAAATAAAGTGGTGTTCCTAACTGACGTAAAACAGGGAATTTTTTACTAGGATTAAATGTCAGGAATTGTGAAAACTGAGTTTAAATGTAGTTGGCTAAGGTGTATGTAAACTTCCGACTTCAACTATATGTATATTTTGTGTCATACACAAAGTAGATATATATATATACTGTATATACTGTGTGTGGTAGTAAGTTAGAATGAACTTTTCACCTTACTTTGTCCCAGTTGAGAGGAGGGGATTCGGTTAAGGCAGTGAAATGACGTCATGATCTGTATATAAACTGATGCATGTGTTTAAGTGGTAGATAAATTCTATTACCTACTATTTAAAGACTGGTCTGCGTCTATTTTATGCAAACAAGAAATCTTACAAATTCTCATAAAATAGATTAAGTGCTTTCAATTGATGAAAGCACATTGGCATAATTAAATTATACTAACAGTATACACCTGCTCTGAAAGGCCCCAGAGTCCACTAAGCAAGGGGCACCACCAAGCAAGCGACATCATGAAGACCAAGGAACTCTCCAAACAGGTCAGGGATAAAGTTGTGGAGAAGGACAGATCAGGGTTGGGTTATAATAAAATATATGAAACTTTGAACATCCCATGGAGCACTATTCAATCCATTATGAAAAAATTAAAAAAATATGACACCGCAACAAACCTGCCAAGAGAGGGCCACCCACCAACACCAGGCAAGGAGGGCATTAATCAGAGCGGCAACAAAGAGACCAAAGATAACCCTGAAGGAGCTGTAAAGCTCCACAGCGGAGATTGGAGTATCTGTCCATAGGACCACTTTAAGTTGTACACTCCCCAGAGCTGGGCTTTACGGAAGAGTGTCCAGAAAATTTGCCATTGCTTAATGTAACTACCCATCCCGTATCCGGGAGAATTGTCATCAACTGACACTAAATAGCATAACGCAACGGACAAAAAATCTTACTAGAAAATATTAATATTCATAAAATCACAAGTGAAATATATTCAAACACAGCTTAGCCTTTTGTTAATCACCCTGTCATCTCAGATATAGAAAATATGCTTTGCAGCCAAAGCAAGACAAGCATTTGTGTAAGTTTATCGATAGCCTAGCATAGCATTATGCCTAGCTAGCAGCAGGCATTCTGGTCATGAAAATCAGAAAAGCAATCAAATTAAATCGTTTACCTTTGATGAGCTTAGGATGTTTTCACTCACGAGACTCCCAGTTAATGTTGGAGCAAATGTTCCTTTTTTCCAGAAAAATTATTTTTAGTTCATCATGTTTGGCTGAGAAAATGACCGGAAATTGCGGTCACGACAACACCAAAAAATATTCCAAATTAGCTCCATAATATCGACAGAAACATGGCAAACATTGTTTATAATCAATCCTCAAGGTGTTTTTCAAATATCTATTCGATAATATATCAACCGGGACAGAGCTTTTTTCAGTAAGACCGGTTGGAAAAATGGCTACCTCTGTCTTTTGCGCGAGAAATACACAAAGAGCCATCAGGTGGACACTGACACTCAGGCTGATTTTTCAAAATAAAAGCCTGAAACTATGTCTTGTGATACTAGACACATTAAGGAAGGCATAGAAAAAGGAATCTCGTTGATATCCCATTCACTGCTCAATAGGGAAGCATAGGAAGGGACTCTTATTTAGAAACCGCTGCATTCCTGATTGGATTTTTCTCATTCTTTTGCCTGCAATATGAGTTCTGCTATACTCACAGACAATATATAGTTTATAGTTTTGGAAACTTTAGAGTGTTTTCTATCCTAAGCTGTCAATTATATGCATATTCTATTTTCTGGTACTGAAAAATAGAATGTTTACTTTTGGAACGTTATTTAAAAAATAAAAAAAAACACCCCTAGATTCAACAAGTTAATGACAAAAATAAGAAAACACGTCTGGTGTTCGCCAAAAGGCATCTGGGAAACTCCCCAAACATATGGAAGAAGGTACCCTAGTCAGATGAGACTAAAATGTTGCTTTTTGGAAATCAAGGAAAACGCTATATCTGGCACAAACCCAACACCTTTCATCACCCCGAGAATACCATCCCCACAGTGAAGCATGGTGGTGGCAGCATCATGCTGTGGGGATATTTTCAGCAGCAGGGACTGGGAAACTGGTCAGAATTAAAGGAATGATGGATGGCGCCAAATACAGGGAAATTCTTGTGGGAAACCTGTTTCAGTCTTCCAGAGATATGAGATTGGGACGGGAGTTCACCTTCCAGCAGGACAATGACCCTAAGTATACTGCTAAAGCAACACTCAAGTGGTTAAAGGGGAAACATGGCCTAGACAAAGCCCTAGTCAAAGCTCAGACCTCAGTAATATTGAGAATCTGTGGTATGACATAGATTGCTTTACACTAGCGGAAAGCATCCAACTTGAAGGAGCTGGAGCAGTTTTGCCATGAAGAATGAGCAAAATCCCAGTGGCTAAATGTGCCAAGCTTATAGAGACATACCCCAAGAGACTTGCAGCTGTAATTGCTGCAAAAGGGGGCTCTACAAAGTGTTTTGGGGGGGATGAAAAGTTTTGCACGCTCAAGTTTTTCTTTTTTTTTGTCCAAGTTCTTGTTTATTTCACCCCCCCCAAAAAATATTTTGCATCTTCAAAGCGGTAGGCATGTTGTGTAAATCACAGGATACAAATCTCCCCAAAATATATTTTAATTCCAGGTGGTAAGGCAACAAAATTGGAAAAATGTCAAGGGGGGTGAATAAATTATATTTATATATATACACTGTCGTGGCCAAAAGTTTTCAGACACTGCTTTAGTGTGTTTAGATATTTTTGTCAGATGTAATTATGGAATACTGAAGTATAATTACAAGCATTTCATAAGTGTCAAAGGCTTTTATTGATTATTACAGGAAGTTGATGCAAAGAGTCATTATCTGCAGTGTTGACCCTTCTTTTTCAAGACCTCTGCAATCCGCCCTGGCATGCTGTCAATTAACTTCTGGGCCACATCCTGACTGATGGCAGCCCATTCTTGCATAATCAATTCTTGGAGTGTGTCAGAATTTGTGGGTTTTTGTTTGTCCACCCGCCTCTTGAGGATTGACCATAAATTCTCAATGGGATTAAGGTCTGGAGAGTTTCCCGGCCATGGACCGAAAATATCAATGTTTTGTTCCCCGAGCCACTTAGTTATCACTTTTGCCTTATGGCAAGGTGCTCCATCATGCTGGAAAAGGCATTGTTTGTCACCAAACTGTTCCTGGATGGTTGGGAGAAGTTGCTCTCGGAGGATGTGTTGGTACCATTCTTTATTCATGACTGTGTTCTGAGGCAAAATTGTGAGTGAGCCCACTCCCTTGGCTGAGAAGCAACCCCACACATGAATGGTCTCAAGATGCTTTACTGTTGTGGCATGACACATTACTGATGGTAGCTCTCACCTTGTCTTCTCTGGACAAGCTTTTTTCCGGATGCCCCAAACAATCGGAAAGGGGATTCATCAGAGAAAATGACTTTACCCCAGTCCTCAGCAGTCCAATCCCTGTACCTTTTGCAGAATATCAGTCTGTCCCTGATGTTTTTCATGGAGAGAAGTGGCTTCTTTGCTGCCGTTCTCTAAACCAGGCCGTCCTCCAAAAGTCTTGGCCTCACTGTGCGTGCAGGTGCACTCACACCTGCCTGTTGCCATTCCTGAGCAAGCTCACATGACATGATGCCAGCTGGTCCTTTTGTGGCAGGGCTGAAATGCAGTGAAAATGTTTTTTGGGGGATTCAGTTCATTTGCATGGCAAAGAGGGACTTTGCAATTAATTGCAATTCATCTGATCACTCTTCATAACATGCTGGAGTATATGCAAATTGCAATCATACAATCTGAGGCAGCAGACTTTGTGAAAATGAACATTTGTTTCACTCTCAAAACCTTTGGCCACGACTGTATATGAAAGGCAGAATTATACAGAGTTGCCTGTAAGCTACTGTTAGTTTCACAGCAACCCCTTTACCGTGTGTGTGTGTGTGTGTGTGCTTGTTTGTGTGTGTGTGTTTGTGTGTGTGTGTTTGTTTGCGTGTCTCCCTGTGTGTGTGTGTGTGTGTGTGTGCTTGTGTGTGTTTGTGTGTGTGTGTGTGTGTTTGTGTGTGTGTGTGTGTATGTGTGTGTGTGTTTGTTTGCGTGTCTCCCTGTGTGTGTGTGTGTGTGTGTGTGTGTGTGTGTGTGTGTGTGTGTGTGTGTGTGTGTGTGTGTGTGTGTGTGTGTGTGTGTGTGTGTGTGTGTGTGTGTGTGTGTGTGTGTGCAGGCAGCTCTTTTCTCGTTAACCATACAGTCTGTGTGCTTGGATTTGACTCCTTATACTATATTTACTTTGGAAATCTGATAACAATTCATGTATTTTATCTGAAGTGCCTGTCATAATCTACTTGTAACGCTGAAATGATACTAATTCCAACAGGATATGTGTAAATGAACCATCCATATACTGTACAGCCCTTCTCATCACTGACCCCATAAAGCAGTGAACTCATACTCTCTTGACCATGTATGTACCTGTTCAGACATGACAGGGTTATTATACATTAGTTGATGTAAGTATTGAGGGCAATCCATTGTCATCTCAGGACAACATTAACATTAATAAACGTGTTTTCTTGGCATCATGGTGACAGCTGTTCACTTTCTACTGTCATTTCATTCTTATTTTAAAAACAGTCATTACTACATCTTCATTGCTGAAGTTGTGTACAGTACATGTTTTCCCATGGATACTCAATCAGTATACAAAACAACAACAACAACAATGAACAACAACAACAAACAATAACAAACACCAAACATGGTGAGACCTGCCTGGCCTCTGCTCCAATCTACCAATGGTACCAACATGAATGTATTCTGAGAAAAATGGTCCACCCTGCTTCTACACACACTGACGTCATCAGAGTGCAAAGTATGTTTGTTGTCGCTGAAACTGAAACCTGTCGAACGTTGAAAACCTGAACTCAAGACCTCGATTTTAAAACCTGACCTGTGTTTTTATATACTTTTATTTTAATGTTCAATCCAGTGGGTCAAATGGAAGCCGCTATTGAATGTTTCCAATGTTGCAGGAGCTGTGTTTACCTTTGCTTTGTTCCAGGACAATGTGGACCGCGCTGACTTATCATGCAGCTACTGCTTGCGGAGGACTACAGGAGCGAAGTAGCTACTCTTAGCAAGCAAGTAGCAAACCTACATAAGCTACTGGGGAACCCATGCCACGCCCACCTTTTTTTTTTTTAATTTCACCCCAGTAGCCCGGACGCCGCTCTGGTCTGGTGGAAGTTTTGCCAGGAGCTGACACTGTCGTAGTCCATGTGGGGTCAAACGACATCAGGAGGGCTAGCTCGGAACATCTAAAAATGGATTTTAAAGAACTGATTTTAGCATTTAAAGACTGAAAAACCGCCAACAATTTCAGGTCCAGTACCATCGTTGGGCCGGGGGGGTGAAAGATTCAGCAGACTGCTGGCATTACACATCTGGCTAAAAGACTGTAGCTCTGCTGGAGTCACTTTTATTGATAACTTTGACACCTTCTGGAAACAGAAGATAATAACAGGAATGACGGAGTCCATCCAAATCATCTTGACTCCTGGACTCTGTCCACGCATTTCAAGGCTGCGTTGAAACAATGACTGGTAAATGATCCAAGACCAGCTCAGTTAATCCCTACCATCATGAGAATGAAACGTCATAATGCTGCATCAAATGTACAGGATCTTAGGGGCATTGGCAAACACAATGTAAGTAATTAAATGTTTGTACCCCTAATTGCACCGAATACATCTGTTTATCCTACAGCTATTGTAAGCAGTAATCATGAGCCTATAAACCAGAGTTACACTGTTAGTTACACTGTTAGCACTGAGGCGGTGTGCAATAGTAGGAAGACCACTTTCTGCAGCTCACCCTGCACTATCAGTTCCATTGTAAATAACATGAGTAAGTCTACCTCTGATAAGCTTCCCAGTAAAGCATTAAAAACAATCAAGCAACCCAGAAAAGTGCTAAATAATAGCCCCTATTAACATATGTAGCCTAAGAAATAAGGTCCATGAAGTCAATAACTTGCTTGTAACAGATGACATTTACTTTATATTCTGACTATCTCTGAAACTCACTTAGATGATACCTTTGATGATACAGTGGTAGCAATACATGGTTATAACGTGTACCGAAAAGACAAGAAATGCCCCCGGGGCGGTGTTTCCGTATATATTCAGAACCACATTGCTGTAAAGCTTAGAGACGATCTGTCACGCCCTGGTCAAAGTATTTTGTGTTTATCTTTATGTATTTGGTCAGGCCAGGGTGTGGCATGGGGTTTTTGTAATTGTGGTGTGTTTGTCTTTGGGGTTTTGGTGGTGGTATTAGGATTGTAGCTTAGTGGGTTGTCTAGCAAGGTCTATGGCTGTCTGGAGTGGTTCTCAATCAGAGGCAGGTGCTTATCGTTGTCTCTGATTGGGAACCATATTTAGGCAGCCATATTCTTTGAGTTTGTCGTGGGTGATTGTCCTTAGTGTCTTACTTGTACTCTCTGTTAGTTTGCACTAGATAGGCTGTTTTCGGTTTTCATTACGTTTATTCTTTTGTCGTGTTTAGTGTTTAGTCGTGTTTAGTGTTTAGTCGTGTTTACGTTTTGTTTAATAAATATGGATCGCAATCGACACGCTGCAGTTTGGTCCGACTCTCCTTCATCACCACTAGAAAACCGTTACAGAATCACCCACCACCAACGGACCAAGCAGCGTGTTAACAGGCAGGAACCACAGGAGAGGCAACAGAGGCAGCAGCAGCAGGAGCAGCAGCACGCATCAGGCCTACAGTGCGCCTCGCCTCTCTAGCGCTGTTAGAGCTTTCCTCATCTCCAGCGCTGCCGGAGCCTCCCGCCTGTTCAGCGCAGCCAGAGCCTTCCTCCTCTACAGCGCTGCCGGAGCCTCCCGCCTGTTTAGCGCAGCCAGAGCCTTTCTCCTCTCCTGCGCTGCCGGAGTCAACCGCCTATCTAGCGCTGTTAGAGCCTTCCTCATCTCCAGCGCTGCCGGAGTCTCCCGCCTGTTTAGCGCAGCCAACAGCGCTGCCGGAGCCTCCCGCCTGTTTAGCGCAGCCAGAGCCTTTCTCCTCTACAGCGCTGCCGGAGCCTCCCGCCTGTTTAGCGCAGCCAGATCCTACGCTGCCGGAGTCTCCCGCCTGTTCAGCGCAGCCAGAGCTGCCAGTCTACATGGAGCAGCCAGAGCTGCCAGTCTGCATGAAGCAGCCAGAGCTGTCAGTCTGCATGGAACAGTCAGAGCTGTCAGTCTGCATGGAGCAGCCAGAGCTGTCAGTCTACATGAAGCAGCCCGAGCTGCCAGTCTGCATGAAGCAGTCAGTCTACATGGAGCAGCCAGAGCTGCCAGTCTGCATGAAGCAGCCAGTCTGCATGGAGCAGCCAGAGCTGTCAGTCTGCATGGAGCAGCCAGAGCTGTCAGTCTGCATGGAGCAGCCAGAGCTGCCAGTCTGCATGAAGCAGCCAGAGCTGTCAGTCTGCATGGAGCAGCCAGAGCGGCCAGTCTGCATGGAGCTGCCAGTCTGCAAGGAGCAGCCAGAGCTGTCAGTCTACATGAAGCAGCCCGAGCTGCCAGTCTGCATGAAGCAGCCAGTCTACATGGAGCAGCCAGAGCTGCCAGTCTGCATGAAGCAGCCAGAGCTGTCAGTCTGCATGGAACAGTCAGAGCTGTCAGTCTGCATGGAGCAGCCAGAGCTGTCAGTCTACATGAAGCAGCCCGAGCTGCCAGTCTGCATGAAGCAGTCAGTCTACATGGAGCAGCCAGAGCTGTCAGTCCGCATGGAGCAGCCAGAGCTGTCAGTCTACATGAAGCAGCCCGAGCTGCCAGTCTGCATGAAGCAGCCAGTCTACATGGAGCAGCCAGAGATGTCAGTCTGCATGAAGCAGCCAGAGCTGTCAGTCTGCATAGAGCAGCCAGTCTGCATGGAGCTGCCAGTCTGCATGGAGCTGCCAGTCTGCATGGAGCTGCCAGTCTGCAAGGAGCTGTCAGTCTGCACGGAGCTGTCAGTCTGCACGGAGCTGTCAGTCTGTAAGGAGCTGCCAGTCTGCAAGGAGCTGCCAGTCAGCCCGGAGCCGCCAGAGCGGTCAGTCTGTAAGAAGCCGCCAGAGCTGTCAGCCTATATGGAGCAGCTAGTGCCGCCAGTCTGCCCAGCGCCGCCAGTGCCCCCAGTCTGCCCAGCGTCGCCAGTCTGCCCAGCGCCGTCAGTCTGCCCAGCATCGCCAGTCTGCCCAGCATCGCCAGTCTGCCCAGCGTCGTCAGTCTGCCCAGCGTCGTCAGTCTGCCCAGCACCGCCAGTCTGCCCAGCACCGCCAGTCTGCCCAGCGCCGCCAGTCTGCCCAGCGCCGCCAGATCTACCAGTCAGCCAGACTCTTCCAGATCTGCCAGTCAACCAGACTCTTCCAGATCTGCCAGTCAACCAGACTCTTCCAGATCTGCCAGTCAACCAGACTCTTCCAGATCTGCCAGTCAACCAGACTCTTCCAGATCTGCCAGTCAACAAGACTCTTCCAGATCTGCCAGTCAGCCAGGATCTGCTGAAACCACCAGCCAGCCAGGAGCTGGTAGATCTATCTACCTGCCTGAGCTTCCTCTCACTCCTGAGCTTCCTCTCACTCCTGAGCTTTCTCTCACTCCCGAGCTTCCCCTCAGTCCCGAGCTGCCTCGGTCCCGAGCTGTCCTTCAGTCCCGATCTGCTCCTCAGTCCAGTGGGATTCTGGGTGGGGACTACTAGGCCATGGTCGGCGAGGGTGGACTATCCAGGGACGAAGGGAGAGGGGACTAAGACATTAAAGGAGTGGGGTCCACGTCCCGCGCCGGAGCCGCCACCATGGACAGACGCCCACCCGGACCCTCCCTATTGTTTTGAGGTGCGTTCGGGAGTCCGCACCTTAGGGGGGGGGTTCTGTCACGCCCTGGTCAAAGTATTTTGTGTTTATCTTTATGTATTTGGTCAGGCCAGGGTGTGGCATGGGGTTTTTGTAATTGTGGTGTGTTTGTCTTTGGGGTTTTGGTGGTGGTATTAGGATTGTAGCTTAGTGGGTTGTCTAGCAAGGTCTATGGCTGTCTGGAGTGGTTCTCAATCAGAGGCAGGTGCTTATCGTTGTCTCTGATTGGGAACCATATTTAGGCAGCCATATTCTTTGAGTTTGTCGTGGGTGATTGTCCTTAGTGTCTTACTTGTACTCTCTGTTAGTTTGCACTAGATAGGCTGTTTTCGGTTTTCATTACGTTTATTCTTTTGTCGTGTTTAGTGTTTAGTCGTGTTTAGTGTTTAGTCGTGTTTACGTTTTGTTTAATAAATATGGATCGCAATCGACACGCTGCAGTTTGGTCCGACTCTCCTTCATCACCACTAGAAACCGTTACACGATCTAATGATCTACTGTTGAAGTAATATGGCTACAGGTTCATCTGCCTCACCTAAAGCCCATTCTGGTGGGAAACTGCTATAGACCACCAAGTGCTAACAGTCAGTATCTGGATAATATGTGTGAAATGCTTGACAATGTATGTGATTTCAACAGAGAAGTATATTTTCTGGGTGATTTAAATATTGACTGGCTATCATCAAGCTGCCCACTCAGGAAAAAACTTCAAACTGTAACCAGTGCCTGCAACCTGGTTCAGGTTATCAGTCAACCTACCAGGGTAGTTACAAACAGCACAGGCATTAAATCATCAATATGCATTGATCACATCAATACTAATGCTGCAGATATTTGCTTTAAAGCAGTATCCAAATCCATAGGATGTAGTGATCACAATATAGTAGCCATATCTAGGAAAACCACAGTTCCAAAGCCTGGGCCAAACATAGTGTATAAGATGTCATACAATAAGTCCCATGTTGTTGATATAAAGAATATTTGTTGGTCTGCGGTGTGTAATGATATATATATATAATATAGTGTACGAGAGGTCATACAATAAGTCCCATGTTGTTGATATAAAGAATATTTGTTGGTCTGCGGTGTGTAATGATATATATATATAATATAGTGTACGAGAGGTCATACAATAAGTCCCATGTTGTTGATATAAAGAATATTTGTTGGTCTGCGGTGTGTAATGATATATATATATAATATAGTGTACGAGAGGTCATACAATAAGTCCCATGTTGTTGATATAAAGAATATTTGTTGGTCTGCGGTGTGTAATGATATATATATATATAATATAGTGTACGAGAGGTCATACAATAAGTCCCATGTTGTTGATATAAAGAATATTTGTTGGTCTGCGGTGTGTAATGATATATATATATAATATAGTGTACGAGAGATCATACAATAAGTCCCATGTTGTTGATATAAAGAATATTTGTTGGTCTGCGGTGTGTAATGATATATATATATATATATATATATATAATATAGTGTACGAGAGGTCATACAATAAGTCCCATGTTGTTGATATAAAGAATATTTGTTGGTCTGCGGTGTGTAATGATATATATATATATATAATATAGTGTACGAGAGGTCATACAATAAGTCCCATGTTGTTGATATAAAGAATATTTGTTGGTCTGCGGTGTGTAATGATATATATATATAATATAGTGTACGAGAGGTCATACAATAAGTCCCATGTTGTTGATATAAAGAATATTTGTTGGTCTGCGGTGTGTAATGATATATATATATAATATAGTGTACGAGAGATCATACAATAAGTCCCATGTTGTTGATATAAAGAATATTTGTTGGTCTGCGGTGTGTAATGATATATATATATATAATATAGTGTACGAGAGGTCATACAATAAGTCCCATGTTGTTGATATAAAGAATATTTGTTGGTCTGCGGTGTGTAATGATATATATATATATAATATAGTGTACGAGAGGTCATACAATAAGTCCCATGTTGTTGATATAAAGAATATTTGTTGGTCTGCGGTGTGTAATGATATATATATATATAATATAGTGTACGAGAGGTCATACAATAAGTCCCATGTTGTTGATATAAAGAATATTTGTTGGTCTGCGGTGTGTAATGATATATATATATATAATATAGTGTACGAGAGGAATATAGTGTACGAGAGGTCATACAATAAGTCCCATGTTGTTGATATAAAGAATATTTGTTGGTCTGCGGTGTGTAATGATATATATATATATATAATATAGTGTACGAGAGGTCATACAATAAGTCCCATGTTGTTGATATAAAGAATATTTGTTGGTCTGCGGTGTGTAATGATATATATATATATAATATAGTGTACGAGAGGTCATACAATATGTTTTGTATTGATTCATATGATGATGTAAATAATATTTGCTGGTCTGGGGGGTGTAATGAGGAGCAACCAGACGCTGCACTTGACGCATTTATGAAACTACTTATTCCAGTTACTAATAAGCACGCACCCAATAAGAAAATGATTGTAAAAACTGTTAAATCCCCATTGATTGATGAGGAATTGAAAAATTGTATGGTCGAGAGGGATGAGGCAAAAGGAATGGCAAATAAGTCTGGCTGTACAACCGATTGGCGAACATACTGCAAATGTAGAAATCATGTGACTAAACTAAATAAAATGAAACTACACTATGAAACAAAGATAAATTATATAAAGAATGATCGTAAAAAGATTTGGGAAACCTTAAAATCTTCTTCAGGATCGATGGGTCCTTGTGGGACGGTTGAGTTAACGTAGGCGAATGCGATTAGCATGAGGTTGTAAGTAACAAGAACATTTCCCAGGACATAGACATATCTGATATTGGCAGAAAGCTTACATTCTTGTTAATCTAACTGCACTGTCCAATTTACAGTAGCTATTACAGTGAAAGGATACCATGCTATTGTTTGAGGAGAGTGCACAATTTTGAACATGAAAAATGATTAAAAAACAAATTAGGCACATTTGGGCAGTCTTGATTCAACATTTTGAACAGAGATGCAATGGTTCATTGGATCAGTCTAAATCTTTGCACATACACATATTCCATCTAGGGCCCAAAATCTAAATTGCACCTGGGCTGGAATAATACATTATGGCCTTTCTCATGCATTTCAAAGATGATGGTACAAAACAATATAGAAGAATGTTTTTTTTTTTGTATTGTCTTTTACCAGATCTTATGTGTTATATTCTACTACATTCCTTTCACATTTACATAAACTGCAAAGTGTTTCCTTTCAAATGGTATCAAGAATATGCATATCCTTGCTTCAGTGCCTGAGCTACAGGCAGTTAGATTTGGGTATGTTATTTTAGGCGATACTTGAAAAAAGTGGCTAATCCTTAAGATAATTTCCGTTTGAACAATTTAGAATACCCCCTTGTGTCCCTTGCCTGTTTCACACCTGGTAGTTTGGTGGATGTTACTGCCAGCGCTGTGTAACCTAGAGGGCAACCAGTGGGGGGTCCCGCAGATCCCGCAGGTCTGGGAGAGTGTCTCGCTGGTCTGGGCGGGGTGTCTACTGATCTGTTGCTCTTGTATGAAGTGTCGGGCTGCGTTTGAGAGGGATGTCCTTTAGAGTCCGGGCGAAGGTGGGCGTTTCTGCCTTGTATAGGTGGACCTGGTCATAGAGGCTGTTCAAGTCCAGGGTGGGGTGGACCAGGAAAACATTTGGTTTTGAGGCACAGTCACGGGAAATACTTGCGTTTACCCGCTGTATGGTAGCAGGGTAGAAGTCTTTCCGTGGTAGCAGGGTGGAGATAACCACTTGTGCATTGGGGAAAGTAGAATAAGCTTTTTCAATCACTCCCTTCAGTGCTGTGGCCACCCTTTCCTGCTGTGTTCTCAGGTCGTTTGTACCTGTGTGTATTATTATGTGGCTAGGTGAACCTAGTTGGTCCTCAGACAGAAGGACGAGGGCGCGCTGGGTGTTTGGACACCAGAGTTTAGACACACTGTGTTTGGGAAAAAGTTTATTTTCTTGTATATATTTCCCATTTGAGTCCATAAGGAGAACAATCTGTGTCTTGTGTATGTCCTCAGTGTGTGTGGGGGGTTGTCAAGAGGGCTATCAGGGTGGCTGACAGGGGGGGTGCTCAGAGAGGGTGAGATCCCCAGGGCTTGGGGTTCTTAATTTGTCTGTTCAGCTGGGATGTCGACGCTATGATCAGGGTCTGGGGTGGACTGTTCTGCTGTGGTGTCAATACATAAGTCGGTAGCTGAGGTGGACTGTTCTGCTGGCTTCTCTGCAGGGGTGGCCACCTCTCTAATGGGTTGTTCTCTGTCACACGCCACCCCCCTCACCCTCTCCCCCAGCAGTCTGATCCTCTCCTCTAGTGCTCTGTTCTTCTCCTGCTCTTGCTTTTTATATTGTTGAAGTTGTCTCACCGTTCCAGAGTGCAGATATGTCTCTTTCCATCTCCAGCTCTCCGGGTCTGGTTAAGGGGATGTTGTTGTGCTGGACTGTTGTCTGGGTCTGTGCTGACTGGAGTGTAATCACCTGCTGTTCCAGCTCCACCTGCCTTACCTCCAGCTGGGTAAATGTATCCTTCATTCCAATGAGGGTGTAGTACTCTGTGCTGGGAGGTTGAATTTCCGCTTGGGTTGCTTGTCTGTGGGGTTAAAAATGAAGAGGTTTGGTATGACCCGCTCGGGGTGGGTGTATCTTTCTCAAGGGAGAGCTTCAACTGCTGGGCTAATTCTTTGATTAGGTGAAAGTCCAGCTGAAACTGTTTGGGGTTGCCCTGTACCATTACTGTTCCAGACTTATAGAGATGTATATTAGCTGACTCAGATTCCTCGTTGTCTAGTATCCTGAGTTTCCACCCCTCGTCAACAACCCCTCTCCTAACAGAGGGGTAGTGTGCTAATATAGCACTGTGCCATGCAAGGGGATGGTTTGTGTGGAAGATGAGGTTGCTGATGTTCCCATTTTTATAATAGTCAGCAAAAAGTGTCTCTTGATTTTCCATTTTGTGATATTTTCTTGCATTATCATTCTTTACACACACAGGGTACTGTATTTTAATTACCTCTGAACAGCGGGAGGCAGCTTGTAAGGCTTCTCCATGTGGTTAGTGTAGACTATTCGACTCTCCTGCCATTGTTGGGCTAAAGGGCTTTGACACCTCTCACTTGACACGTCAGTGCTATTTGAAGCTGTATCAGACTTGGCAACCTTAATTTAGCATTCAGTCCTTATAAAGTAATGTCATGTATTCTTCTTCTTGGCTTTTGGAAATAAAATACAGATTCAGCTTCATTGCTTCAGGTTTCTGTTGTTTTCCAGAGCATTTGCTGTGTCATGACGTTGGCCTGGGGATAGGTTCATGACAGTCATAAATACCTCTTCCCCCCTTTTTCCTCTCTCCTACTGATGTTACATTTGCAAAACCCCTATGTTAACATAGAGATTCTGGGAACATCAGAAGGTGGGGGGGAAATGAACTATATTCTGGTAATCCGACCAATTGAACATATGTGGTGGTACTTAATGAATATGATGTCAGTTCGGTTGTCATCTGAGACATTCTCATCAATGATAAGATGACAGGTTTCTGTTGTTTTCCAGAGCATTTGCTGTATAGCGATGGTATAATAATCTTTGGTAGTTGTAAGCCTTCCAGGTGATTCCGTAATTCAGTCCATAATCAGGTTGTAGGTTATGAGTTTTGGTTTGGAGTGAAGGTTACGTTGTAGAGGGTGGCATCCTGTATATGTCCCTGACAAAAAAAATACAAGTTTATCTAACTCTAAATCTATCTTTTTTTTAAGGACATGCTGAAAAATGCAGGAGCTCATCTGATCATGACCTCTCTCTCTCTCTCTGTCTGAGTGGTGACCTCTCAATTTCAATTAAATTCAATTCAAGGGCTTTATTGGCATGGGAAACGTGTTAACATTGCCAAAGCAAGTGACGTAGATAACATATAAAGTGAATATAAAAAGTGAAATAAACAATAAAAATGAACAGTAAACATTACACATACAGAAGTTTCAAAACAATAAAGACATTACAAATGTCATATGATGTATATATACAGTTTTGTTACAATGTACAACTGGTTAAAGTACACAAGGGAAAATAAATAAGCATAAATATGGGTTGTATTTACAATGGTGTTTGTTCTTCACTGGTTGCCCTTTTCTCGTGGCAACAGGTCACACATCTTGCTGCTGTGATGTCACACTGTGGAATTTCACCCAGTAGATATTGGAGTTTATCAAAATTGGATTTGTTTTCGAATTCTTTGTGGATCAGTGTAATCTGAGGGAAATATGTGTCTCTAATATGGTCATACCTTGGGCAGGAGGTTAGGAAGTGCAGTTCAGTTTCTGCCTCATTTTGTGGGCAGTGTGCACATAGCCTGTCTTCTCTTGAGAGCCATGTCTGCCTACGGCGGCCTTTCTCAATAGCAAGGCTATGGCTCACTGAGTCTGTACATAGTCAAAGCTTTCCTTAAGTTTGGGTCAGTCACAGTGGTCAGGTATTCTGCCACTGTGTACTCTCTGTTTAGGGCCAAATAGCATTCTAGTTTGCTCTGTTTTTTTGTTAATTCTTTCCAATGTGTCAAGTAATTATCTTTTGGTTTTCTCAAGATTTGCTTGGGTCTAATTGTGCTGCTGTCCTGGGGCTCTGTGGGGTGTGTTTGTGTTTGTGAACAGAGCCCCAGGACCATCTCTCTCTGTCCGTCTGTCTCTTTCTCTCGCTTTCTTTCTCTCTCTGCCTCTCAATTCAATTCATGGGGCTTTATTGGCCTGGGAAACATATGGTGACATTACCAAAGCAAGTGAGGCATATAACATACAGAAGTGAAATAAACAATAAAAAATGATCAGCAAACATTACACTCACAGGAGTTCCAAAAGAATAAAGACATTACAAATGTAATATTATGGATATATATGCAGTGTTGTAACAATGTAACGATCTCTTTCTCTCTCACTCACTCACTCCCTCTCTGTCTGTCTCTCTCTCAATTCAATTCAATTCAAGGGACTTTATTATCTCCCTCTCTCTCTCTCCCTCTCTCTCCCTGTCTCTGCATCTCTCTCTCTCTCTCTCTGCATCTCTCTCTCTCCCTCTCTCTGCACCTCTCTCTCTCTCTCTCCCTCTCTCTGACCTCTCTCTCTCTCTCTGCATCTCTCTCTCTTTGCCCCCTCTCTGTCTTTATCTCACTCTCTCTCTCTCTCCCTCTCCCTCTCTCTCTGCACCTCTCTCTCTCTGTCTTTATCTCTCTGTCTCTCCTCTCTCTCTCTCTCCCCTCTCTGTGTCTCTCTCTCTCTCTGCATCTCTCTCTCTCTCTGCTCTGCTCTCTCTCTGCATCTCTCTCTCTCTCTCTCTCTCTCTCTCCTCTCTCTCTCTCTCTCTCTCTGTCTCTCTCTCTCTCTCTGCATCTCTCTCTCTCTCTCCCTCTGCATCTCTCTCTGCATCTCTCTCTCTCTCTCTCTCCCATCTCTCTCTTGCTCTCTCTCTCTGTCTTTATCTCACTCTCTCCCATCTCTAAAGCCACAGAGGACCCGACACATTAACTGTGATTTAACAACTTTTCCAGAAAAACATTAGTAGACACTGATCTGAAATGTCACCACTATAAATGCCTTGTCCACATCCCATTATTTGCAACTAAATGTTAAGTGTTTATATTCACACAGTGCTACAGTGACATTTCAGAGCAGGGACTTGTGTGATGGGGTGATATGCAGCAGCCACTATGTGTCATTTATGAAAATGCAAAACAAATGACAGTCTGAGGCCTCGTTAGTACCCACCACGACTTACAGCAGTCAGGTGTATCTACACTACAACTGGAGCTTGGAACGTCAGTATATTATATAAAAATATATATAAATATCACATGTTTTGCATGTACTTTGTATGGAAAGCATGATATTAATATGTAGAGAGGCAATAGGCTATATATATAGGCCATGTATATCACCTTGCATACCACCCTGCATACCACCCTGCATCCCACTGCTGATTTGCTTCTGAAGCTAAGCAGGGTTGTTCCTGGTCCAGTCCCTGGATGGGAGACCAGATGCTGCTGGAAGTGGTGTTGGAGGGCCAGTAGGAAACACTCTTTCCTGTGTCCTGACTTTCTGTGTTCACTAAAGATCCTGGGTGTTAACCCTGTAGTCTGGGCCAAATTCCCAATCTGGCCTTCATACCATCATGGCCACCTAATCATCCCCCGGCTCATTCATCTCCTCTCCCCTGTAACTTTTCCCCAGGTCATTGATGTCAATGAGAATGTGTTCTCAGTCAACCTGGTAAAAGGAAAAAAATCATTATTTATAACACAAGTGTTGTGTTATTGTCCCATTACTCACACAGTCTAGACCCATGGACCAAATTACTGGAGGAGTTAACGTTTCACACGTCCTCTTACAATGCAAAGGCTATGAAGCCTAGCCAAGAATAATGGAGAGCTCTAGTTCTCACCCCCTTTTCTGAAAACATACGATGCAGCCCCTCTCTGTGAGCACACTTCTTGGCACCCGGGAGAGTTTGTAAGAGTGATGGACACTGACAAAACCAGACAGAGTAAAAGAAAATACAATTAGCAGGACCATTGGACAGGACAAGAGGTAGCCATTTATTTAAGCTGCCAGGTTGACAGGGTAGACGGGGGTACAGCCGTCTCCACTGCTTTTCTGTCTGGCTATGGCGGCTGTAACTTATTTTGACCGATGGGCGAAAGTCTCGTAAAGGGAATAGGGTGCCATTTGGGACTCAGACTTTCTTGTTTTTCATTTTTTTTCTCTTTCTTACTTTTTTAACCCCCCATCCCCCTCTTTGTGGAGGACAAATATCTTGTAGGTTTTCTTTCTTACTTTTTTAACCCCCTTATCCCCCTCTTTGTGGGGGACAAATATCTTTTAGGTTTTCTTTTTTTTTTTACAGATTTTCTGCTACATATATATACATTTTCCATACACATTTACACGACAGTACATGGTACTTTTATATAAAGCAGTCACATAACAATAATACATTACCAAAACATCAACATCCCACCTATCACCAATTCAGCTCTTTTCCCACAGCCCATCCCATTTTCTCAGCTCTTTAATCCCATCAGCCCATATATAGACAGCTCTTTTCCCATCACATCCCATTTAGACCTCAGCTCTTTAATCCCACCTCCCTCAGTAGACAGCTCTTTAATCCCGCCTCTCAGCCCATCCCACCTATCACCAATAGACCTCAGCTCTTTAATCCCACCTCCCTCAGCCCATCCCACCTATCACCAATAGACCTCAGCTCTTTAATCCCACCTCCCTCAGCCCATCCCACCTATCACCAATAGACCTCAGCTCTTTAATCCCACCTCCCTCAGCCCATCCCACCTATCACCAATAGACCTCAGCTCTTTAATCCCACCTCCCTCAGCCCATCCCACCTATCACCAATAGACCTCAGCTCTTTAATCCCACCTCCCTCAGCCCATCCCACCTATCACCAAAGACCTCAGCTCTTTAATCCCACCTCCCTCAGCCCATCCCACCTATCACCAATAGACCTCAGCTCTTTAATCCCCCAGCCCATCCCACCTATCACCAGACCCCAGCTCTTTCCCAGCCCATCCCACCTATCACCAATAGACCTCAGCTCTTTAATCCCACCTCCCTCAGCCCATCCCACCTATCACCAATAGACCTCAGCTCTTTAATCCCACCTCCCTCAGCCCATCCCACCTATCACCAATAGACCTCAGCTCTTTAATCCCACCTCCCTCAGCCCATCCCACCTATCACCAATAGACCTCAGCTCTTTAATCCCACCTCCCTCAGCCCATCCCACCTATCACCAATAGACCTCAGCTCTTTAATCCCGCCTCTCAGCCCATCCCACCTATCACCAAATGACCTTAGCTCTTTAATCCCGCCTCTCAGCCCATCCCACCTATCACCAAATGACCTTAGCTCTTTAATCCCGCCTCTCTCAGCCCATCCCACCTATCACCAATAGACCTCAGCTCTTTAATCCCACCCCTCAGCCTTTCTCAGCCAATCCCACCTATCACCAATAGACCTCAGCTCTTTAATCCCGCCTCTCAGCCCATCCCACCTATCACCAATAGACCTCAGCTCTTTAATCCCGCCTCTCTCAGCCCATCCCACCTATCACCAATAGACCTCAGCTCTATAATCCCACCTCTCTCAGCCCATCCCACCTAGTACTCACAAACTTCTACAGATGCACAATCGAGAGCATCCTGTCGGGCTGCATCACTGCGTGGTACGGCAACTGCTCTGCCCACAACCGTAAGGCTCTCCAGAGGGTAGTGAGGTCTGCACAACGCATCACCGCGGGCAAACTACCTGCCCTCCAGGACACCTACACCAACCGATGTCACAGGAAGGCCATAAAGATCATCAAGGACAACAACCACCCGAGCCACTGCCTGTCTTTTATACTGATAACAAGTTCAAACAGGTGCCATTAATACAGGTAACGAGTGGAGGACAGAGGAGCCTCTTAAAGAAGAAGTTACAGGTCTGTGAGAGCCAGAAATCTTGCTTGTTTGTAGGTGACCAAATACTTATTTTCCACCATAATTTGCAAATAAATTCATTCAAAATCCTACAATGTGATTTTCTGGATTTTTTTCCCTCATTTGTCTGTCATAGTTGAAGTGTACCTATGATGAAAATTACAGGCCTCTCTCATCTTTTTAAGTGGGAGAACTTGCACAATTGGTGGCTGACTAAATACTTTGTTGCCCCACTGTATATAGCATTATGTTGGTGGCAAGAATTTTATATATTAATTTAACTGGGGAATCAAGTGTAGTTGTTTTTGTACCAGTTCATAAACCATGTGCCATGGAATTGGTACAACGAAATCTCATCCCATTTATTTTGCAACCTGTATGGCGAAGCTGTCAACAGCCTTTGAAGTGATCCGTCTTTTGGCATCAGCGAACGATGCTGCTACATTGTCTTGGACTCGTTCTGTTCAATCCCACTGTGATGCTACTGTCTTGGACTCGTTCTGTTCAATCCCACTGTGATGCTACTGTCTTGGACTCGTTCTGTTCAATCCCACTGTGATGCTACTGTCTTGGACTCGTTCTGTTCAATCCCACTGTGATGCTACTGTCTTGGACTCGTTCTGTTCAATCCCACTGTGATGCTACTGTCTTGGACTCGTTCTGTTCAATCCCACTGTGATGCTACTGTCTTGGACTCGTTCTGTTCAATCCCACTGTGATGCTACTGTCTTGGACTCGTTCTGTTCAATCCCACTGTGATGCTACTGTCTTGGACTCGTTCTGTTCAATCCCACTGTGATGCTACTGCCGTGGCCTTGCTCCGTTCAATCCCGCTACAATGCTGCTGCCGTGGACTCGTTCTGTTCAATCCCACAATGATGCTACTGCCATGTGCTCGCTCGGATCAACCCTGTTGAACTCCACTGAACAAAAATATAAACACAACATGTAAAGTGTCTATTCAAATCAAATCAAATTTTATTTGTCACATACACATGGTTAGCAGATGTTAATGCGAGTGTAGCGAAATGCTTGTGCTTCTAGTTCCGACAATGCAGTAATAACCAACAAGTAATCTAACTAACAATTCCCCCCAAAAAACTACTGTCTTATACACAGTGTAAGGGGATAAAGAATATGTACATAAGGATATATGAATGAGTGATGGTACAGAGCAGCATAGGCAAGATACAGTAGATGATATCGAGTACAGTATATACATATGAGATGAGTATGTAAACCAAGTGGCATAGTTAAAGTGGCTAGTGATACATGTATTACATAAGGATGCAGTCGATGATATAGAGTACAGTATCTACGTATGCATATGAGATGAATAATGTAGGGTAAGTAACATTATATAAGGTAGCATTGTTTAAAGTGGCTAGTGATATATTTACATCATTTCCCATCAATTCCCATGATTAAAGTGGCTGGAGTAGAGTCAGTGTCATTGACAGTCATTGACAGTGTGTTGGCAGTAGCCACTCAATGTTAGTGGTGGCTGTTTAACAGTCTGATGGCCTTGAGATAGAAGCTGTTTTTCAGTCTCTCGGTCCCAGCTTTGATGCACCTGTACTGACCTCGCCTTCTGGATGACAGCGGGGTGAACAGGCAGTGGCTCGGGTGGTTGATGTCCTTGATGATCTTTATGGCCTTCCTGTAGCATCGGGTGGTGTAGGTGTCCTGGAGGGCAGGTAGTTTGCCCCGGTGATGCGTTGTGCAGACCTCACTACCCTCTGGAGAGCCTTACGGTTGAGGGCGGTGCAGTTGCCATACCAGGCGGTGATACAGCCCGCCAGGATGCTCTCGATTGTGCATCTGTAGAAGTTTGTGAGTGCTTTTGGTGACAAGCCAAATTTCTTCAGCCTCCTGAGGTTGAAGAGGCGCTGCTGCGCCTTCCTCATGATGCTGTCTGTGTGAGTGGACCAATTCAGTTTGTCTGTGATGTGTATGCCGAGGAACTTAAAACTTGCTACCCTCTCCACTACTGTTCCATCGATGTGGATGGGGGTGTTCCCTCTGCTGTTTCCTGAAGTCCACAATCATCTCCTTAGTTTTGTTGACGTTGAGTGTGAGGTTATTTTCCTGACACCACACTCCGAGGGCCCTCACCTCCTCCCTGTAGGCCGTCTCGTCGTTGTTGGTAATCAAGCCTACCACTGTTGTGTCATCCGCAAACTTGATGATTGAGTTGGAGGCGTGCATGGCCACGCAGTCGTGGGTGAACAGGGAGTACAGGAGAGGGCTCAGAACGCACCCTTGTGGGGCCCCAGTGTTGAGGATCAGCGGGGAGGAGATGTTGTTGCCTACCCGATGGGTTAGGGCAGTGTGCAGTGTGGTTGAGATTCACCACCTGGGGGCGGCCCGTCGATGAACAGGAAGTCCAGAACCCAGTTGCTGTGGACAGCAAATTGGAGTGGGTCTAGGGTGTCGAGACCCAGGGTCGTGAGTTAGCTCAGTTACCTTAGCTTTCTTGGGAACAGGAACAATGGTGGCCCTCTTGAAGCATGTGGGAACAGCAGACTGGTATAGGGATTGATTGAATATGTCCGTAAACACACCGGCCAGCTGGTCTGCGCATGCTCTGAGGGCGCGGCTGGGGATGCCGTCTGGGCCTGCAGCCTTGCGAGGGTTAACACGTTTAAATGTCTTACTCACTTCGGCTGCAGTGAAGGAGAGACCGCATGTTTTCGTTGCAGGCCGTGTCAGTGGCACTGTATTGTCCTCAAAGCGGGCAAAAAAGTTATTTAGTCTGCCTGGGAGCAAGACATCCTGGTCCGTGACTGGGCTGGGTTTCTTCCTGTAGTCCGTGATTGACTGTAGACCCTGCCACATGCCTCTTGTGTCTGAGCCGTTGAATTGAGATTCTACTTTGTCTCTGTACTGGCGCTTAGCTTGTTTGATAGCCTTGCGGAGGGAATAGCTGCACTGTTTGTATTCAGCCATGTTACCAGACACCTTGCCCTGATTAAAAGCAGTGGTTCGTGCCTTCAGTTTCACACGAATGCTGCCATCAATCCAAGGTTTCTGGTTAGGGAATGTTTTAATCGTTGCTATGGGAACGACATCTTCAACGCACGTTCTAATGAACTCGCACACCGAATCAGCGTATTCGTCAATGTTGTTGTCTGATGCAATACGAAACATCTCCCAATCCACGTGATGGAAGCAGTCTTGGAGTGTGGAGTCAGCTTGGTCGGACCAGCGTTGGACAGACCTCAGCGTGGGAGCCTCTTGTTTTAGTTTCTGTCTGTAGGCAGGGATCAACAAAATGGAGTCGTGGTCAGCTTTTCCGAAAGGGGGGCGGGGCAGGGCCTTATATGCGTCGCGGAAGTTAGAGTAACAATGATCCAGGGTCTTTCCACCCCTGGTTGCGCAATCGATATGCTGATAAAATTTAGGGAGTCTTGTTTTCAGATTAGCCTTGTTAAAATCCCCAGCTACAATGAATGCAGCCTCCGGATAAATCGTTTCCAGTTTGCAGAGAGTTAAATAAAGTTCGTTCAGAGCCATCGATGTGTCTGCTTGGCGGGGGATATATACGGCTGTGATTATAATCGAAGAGAATTCTCTTGGTAGATAATGCGGTCTACATTTGATTGTGAGGAATTCTAAATCAGGTGAACAGAAGGATTTGAACAGAAGGATTTGATTCATTTGATTCATGAGCTGAAATAAAAGATCCCAGAAATGTTCCATACACACAAAAAGGTTATTACTCTCAAATTTTGTGCACAAATGATTTTACATCCTTGTTAGTGAGCATTTCTCCTTTGCCAATATAATCCGTCCACCTGGCAAGTATGGCATATCAGGGAAGCTGATTAAACCGCATGATGAATACCCACATGCACCTTGTGCCGGGGACAATAAGAGGACACTTTAAAATGTGCGGTTTTGATACACAACACAATGCCACAGGACCTCTACATCTGGCTTCTTCACCTGAGGGATCGTCTGAGACCAGCCACCCGGACAGCTGATGAAACTTGGGGTTTGCACAACAGAAACATTTCTGCGCAAACCTTCAGAAACCATCTCAGGGAAGCTCATCTGCATGTTTGTCATCCTCCCCCAGGGTCTTGACCTGAATGCAGTTTGGCAAATGCTCACCTTCAATGTCTACTGGCTCGCTGGAGAAGTGTGCTCTTCACAGATTAATCCCTGTTTCAACTGTACCGGGTAGACATGTGGGCGAGTGATTTGCTATGTTAACATTGTGAACAGCGGGCCACATGGTGGAGGTGGGGTTATGGTACGGGCAAAAGCTACAGACAATGAACACAATTGCATTTTATTGATGGCAATTTGAATGCACAGAGATACTGTGACAAGATCCTGAGGCCCATTGTTGTGTCATTCATCCACCGACATCACTTCATGTTTCAGCATGATAATACACAGCCCCATTTCGCAAGGATCTGTACACATTTCCTGAAAGCTGAAAATGTCCCAGTTCTTCCATGGCCTGCATACTCACCAGACATGTAACCCATTGAGCATGTTTGGGATGCTCTGGATCGATGTTTACAAGACTGTGTTCCAGTTCCCCCCCAGCAATTTCGCACAACCATTTAAGAGGAGTGGGACAACAATCCACATGTCACAATCCACAGCCTGATCAACTCTATACAGAAGACTTTACCACTCAGCAAAATCTGAGTGACATATTTTTTTATTCATCTCAATAATTAACAAGTACATAAGTCAGGGACTGGAGAGAGCGAGAGAGAGCAAGAGAGGGAGGGGGGGAGTGTTGGTTGGTTGGCAGATTCCAAGTGGGTTTTCTGTTATCAAACTACAACAATATCATCAAATCAATGTATTTGAGAAACCTCTTCCCAGAGAGAGAGAGAGGGAGAGAGAGAGGGACAGAGAGAGAGAGAGAAAAGACAGAGACAGAGAAAGAGAGACAGAGAAAGAGAGACAGAGAAAGAGAGACAGAGAGAGACACAGAGAGAGAGACACAGAGAGAGAGACAGACAGACAGAGACAGACAGACAGACAGACAGACAGACAGACAGACAGACAGACAGACAGACAGACAGACAGACAGACAGACAGACAGACAGACAGACAGACAGACAGACAGACAGACAGACAGACAGACAGACAGACAGACAGACAGACAGACAGACAGACAGACAGACAGACAGACAGACAGGCAGACAGACAGAGAAAAGGACAGAGAGAGAGAGAGAGACAGAGAGAGACAGAGAGAGAGACAGAGAGAGAGACAGAGAGAGACAGACAGACAGAGACAGAGAGAGACAGAGAGAGAAGACAGACAGACAGAAAGACAGAGACAGACAGACAGACAGACAGACAGACAGACAGACAGACAGACAGACAGACAGACAGACAGACAGACAGACAGACAGAGAGAAAAGGATAGAGAGAGAGAGACAGAGAGAGACAGAGAGAGAGACAGAGAGAGAGACAGAGAGAAAGACAGACAGACAGACAGACAGACAGACAGACAGACAGACAGACAGACAGACAGACAGACAGACAGAAAAGGACAGAGAGAGACAGAGGGAGAGGAGTTATAATATGTCACTCAGAGGAGTAAGTGGGGAAATATGCTTCCATAAGACCTAGGAGACTGGCAAAGAGAGGCACATATTGATTATTGCCACAGAGCTGTAACAAGGTTCTGTAGTGGCGCTGGCTATTGTCAACGACAAGCAAGGGAATGTCTCGTTGTTACTTTGTTGTTCGATGATTCTATTTCAGGGTCACCGTCAGTGGACAAAACCTAACAGAACCTCTTAGAACACTTTAGTGGAGACACATCTCAGTAGAGTAGGGGGCACAGACAGGTCAGAGGGAAGAGGCAGGCGACCGTCTGTTCATAGCGTGTGTGTGTGTGGGTGGTGTAGCATCCACAGTAGACAGACAGACAGAGAAGACAATCCAGGAGGAAGCCTCTCTTTGGGACTGCCACGCGGCCAAACGAAGAGTCTGCCGACTGAATGAAACTGAAAGAGATTTGTCAGAGCAAAACAAAGATGAAAGGAGTAGGGTTCAGTCCCAAATGGCCCCCTATTCCCTGTTAAGTGCACTATGGCCCCCTATTCCCTGTTAAGTGCACTATGGCCCTCTATTCCCTGTACAATGCACTATACCCTATGACGGGGATCATTATCTAGATCCAGCCACGGGCCAATATTTTATTGAGCGGATGGTCAGGGGGCCGGAACACAAGAATACCAAACAGGTATAATATTTTACTAAAACATTATAATTTCAAACCTTGCTTACATGTGTATAAGAACACGTGTCTCTCCATTATGAGTGGCAATACTTGCGAACAAATTTCCCCAATTTAAAATCAGTTGGAGCTGATATCCTGGTGTTTTTTACCATCTATTATGTCCAGCAATGGGAGAAAAAAAAATATATATACTTGGAGGTTAAATGAAACTACCAGTTTAAATGGCCCTGGTCAAAAGTAGTGAACTTTAAAGAGAGTAGGAAGAAAATAAAATAAAAAACGTGGACCCAACAACACAGTACGCTGCCTAGCTGACTCTCTGGGCTGACGAGGGGAACAGAGGCAGAGTTCGACCTAACCCAACAACACAGTACACTGCCTAGCTGACTCTCTGGGCTGACGAGGGGAACAGAGGCAGAGTTCGACCTAACTCAACAACACAGTACACTGCCTAGCTGACTCTCTGGGCTGACGAGGGGAACAGAGGCAGAGCTTTGACTCTCCTAACTCAACAACACAGTACGCTGCCTAGCTGACTCTCTGGGCTGACGAGGGGAACAGAGGCAGAGTTCGACCTAACTCAACAACACAGTACACTGCCTAGCTGACTCTCTGGGCTGACTCTCTGGGCTGACGGGGAACAGAGGCAGAGTTTGACCTAACTCAACAACACAGTACGCTGCCTAGCTGACTCTCTGGGCTGACGAGGGGAACAGAGGCAGAGTTCGACCTAACCAACAACACAGTACGCTGCCTAGCTGACTCTAACCGAGGGGAACAACAGTTCGACCTAACCAACAACAACACAGTACGCTGCCTAGCTGACTCTCTGGGCTGACGAGGGGAACAGAGGCAGAGTTCGACCTAACCCAACAACACAGTACACCGCCTAGCTGACTCTCTGGGCTGACGAGGGGAACAGAGGCAGAGTTCGACCTAACTCAACAACACAGTACGCTGCCTAGCTGACTCTCTGGGCTGACGAGGGGAACAGAGGCAGAGTTCGACCTAACCCAACAACACAGTACACTGCCTAGCTGACTCTCTGGGCTGACGAGGGGAACAGAGGCAGAGTTCGACCTAACTCAACAACACAGTACGCTGCCTAGCTGACTCTCTGGGCTGACGAGGGGAACAGAGGCAGAGTTCGACCTAACTCAACAACACAGTACACTGCCTAGCTGACTCTCTGAGCTTGAAGTGTTCTTCTGACTGGAGCACAGAGCCAGAGTACAGAGACAGCCAATTAGAGGCTCTCGAAAGAGGAGCAATTATTCTTTAGCCACACATACATGGGCTCCTGCTCCTCGATACATTCCACCCATTATCATCTCTCTGTTCTCCCCACTGAAGTAGCTACTGCTGGATGGCTGGGCTACAGAACTGCTAACAATTCACACATCTTCACACTCCTCCTCCTCCTCCTCCAAATTAACTTTACAGTGTACTACTGTTGAACAGGGCCCATAGGGCAGTGCACTACTGCTCACCGATTTACAGGGAAAATGTTATCTCTATGAGCCTCAGTAAACTGGCTAGATGTCTGACATGTGGTCCTGTATAAAGCACTGAGGAGGGAGGGATGGCAAAACAAAGAGGACATGAAATAATAGGGGATGTATTATAGTGTGAGTCTATTCCAAGAGGCAACTGAATTGGTGTTTCTCACATTCACCCCCTTATTGAAAGACGAGTAGCATTCACGGTAACATGGTAGCAATGCAAATTAGAAACGAATGCATGTTGTGATAATAGTCAATAGTAGCAGGTTGTGATAATAGTCAATAGTAACAGGTTGTGATAATAGTCAATAGTAACAGGTTGTGATAATAGTCAATAGTAACAGGTTGTGATAATAATCAATAGTAGCAGGTTGTGATAATAATCAATAGTAGCAGGTTGTGATAATAATCAATAGTAGCAGGTTGTGATAATAATCAATAGCAACAGGTTGTGATAATAATCAATAGCTGGGCAAACAATCCATAGAGCCAGTGAATGTATCCCAAATGGCACCCTATTCCTTATGTAGTGCTCTACTTTTGACCAGAGCCTTATGAGCCCTATGGGTGCTGGACAAAAGTAGTGCACTATATAGGGAATAGGATGCCATTTGGGAGGCAGTGTAGTGGAGTTATGGTGAGCGAACCAACAGCCTGTTTGAGGTCGAGTCCTGCTGAGAACATGAATGCACACTGTACGTACACTAAACAACAGAGTGGGAACGGTCATGTTTTTGAAAAAAATCATATTTTCTTTTGCAAAATGTTTTTACACAAAAAGTTTAGATTCATATTATATTTTGAGTGTAAGATCAAGCTGATTCTATTACTAGCCTGTTCAAGCTCTCTTTCGTATCGTGTGAGATTCCTAAAGATTGGAAAGCTGCCGCGGTCATCCTCCTCTTCAAAGTGGGAGACACTCTAGACCCAAACTGTTACAGACCTATATTCATCCTACCCTGCCTTTCTAAAGTCTTTGAAAGCCAAGTTAACAAACGGATCACCGACCATTTCAAATCCCACCGTAACTTCTCCGCTATGCAATCTGGTGTCCGAACTGGTCACGGGTGTACCTCAGCCACTCTCAAGGTCTTAAACGATATCATAACCACCATCGATAAAAGACAATACTGTGCAGCCATCTTCATCGACCTGGCCAAAGCTTTCAACTCTGTCAATCACCGCATTCATATCAGCAGATTCAATAGCCTTGGTTACTCAAATGACTGCCTCGCCTGGTTCACCTACTACTTCTCAGATAGTGTTCAGTGTGTCAAATTGGAGGGCCTGTTATCCGTACCTCTGGCAGTCTCTATGGGGGTCCACAGGGTTCAATTCTCAGGCCGACTCTTTTCTCTGTATTCATCAATGATGTGGCTCTTGCTGCTGGTGATTCTCTGATCCACCTCTATGCAGACGACACCATTCTGTATACTTCTGGCTCTTCTTTGGACACTGTGTTAACAAACCTCCAGATGAGCTTCAATGCCATACAACACTCCTTCCATGGCCTCCAACTGCTCTTAAATGCGAGTAAAACTAAATGCATGCTCTTCTACTGCTTGCTGCCTGCATCCGCCCGCCCGTCTAGCATCAGTACTCTGGACGGTTCTGACTTAGAATACGGTTCTAACTACAAATACCTAGGTGTCTGGTTAGAATGTAAACTCTTCTTCCAGACTCACATTAAGCATCTCCAAAGCATCTCCAAACCTAAAATCAAATCTAGAATCGGCTTCCTATTTCACAACAAAGCCTCCTCAAAGCCTCCTACCAAACTTACCCTCGTAAAACTGACTATCCTACCAATCCTTGACTTCGGCGATGTCATTTACAGAATAGCCTCCAACACTCTACTCAGGAAATTGTATATAGTCAATCACAGTGCCATCCATCTTGTCACCAAAGCCCCATATACCACCCACCACTGTGACCTGGATGCTCTCGTTGGCTGGCCCTTACTTCATTTTCGTCGCCAAACCCACTGGCTCCAGGTCAAGTCTTTGCTAGGTAAAGCCTTGCCTTATCTCAGCTCACTGGTCACCATAGCAACACCCACCCGTAGCACGAGCTCCAGCAGGTATATTTCACTGGTCATCCCCAAAGCCATCTCCTCAATTGGCCACCTTTCCTTCCAGTTCTCTGCTGCCAATGACTGGAACGAATGGCAAAAATCACTGAAGCTGGAGTCTTATATCTCCCTCACTAACTTTAAGCACCAGCTGTCAGAGCAGCTCACAGATCATTTCACCTGTACATAGCCCATCTGTAAATAGCCCATCCAACTACCTCATCCCCATTTTGTTATTTATTTATTTGCTCCTTTGCACCCCAGTATCTCTACTTGCACATTTATCTTCTGCACCTCTACCTTTCCAGTGTTTAATTGCTATATTGTAATTACTTCGCCACCATGGCCTATTTATTGCCTTTCCTCCCTTATCTCACCTCATTTACACACACTGTATATAGACTTTTTCTACTGTATTATTGACTATATGCTTGTTTATCCCATGTGTAACTCTGTGTTGTTTGTGTCTCATTGCTTTGCTTTACCTTGGCCAGGTCACAGTTGGAAATGAGAACTTGTTTTCAACTGGTTAAATAAAGGTGAAAGAAAAGAAAAGATAAACATCAATGATATTTTTCCACCGGATTTGTTGTTGATTTTTACACAAGGTGCCCAATAATTCACGAGGGCACAGTTAGCATTTTACTGCACCTGCGATAACATCTGCAGATCTGTGTACACGACCAATACATCTGATTTGAAAAGCTGTAAATCACATCGAGAGGGAAGAAAAGGAAAGTCTAAAATGAAAACAAGGAAAACAATAACATAAACGTGTAGTAGCTATAGATACAGTTGAATACCTGTTTACTCGTACACATGATTCCGTTTGCGTCTGTATGAAAAATATGAACAAAAAGTGTTCTCCCTCATAATAAATGACATGCCTAAGTGAATAGTGTGCCACTAGAAAGTGCAGCAGTAAAAAAAGGGGAGAGGATCGTCATCTACCTAGAGATGCTAAGGGCACCAAGCAGTTCCCCCCCCTTCATCCTTACAAGTAGACACCTAAAGGGCTAGATTCAGCTCTCCTCTGTGATGTGAGCATCCTCAGAGATGTAAAACATGCTCTTAATATAACTTCAATCTCAGCGAATCAATCATATGTATGATATTTCGGAAAGGGGAGATCGTGTCGGAGTACTAAATGAGATGACATTAAATAATTAGATTCTGCCTCGTCAGACAGCTCTTTCTCTTGAACTACATTTTCAAGGCAGGAACCTCAGCCGCCTCTTGCCTCCTGCCTTCCTACATTTAAATGAGCCATTCATTCAATCTAGTGAGTGTCAGTCATTACAAGTGAGTTGTGTTTGATAAAATGTATTATGGAATAGAACAAAGACTCTGAGACACAAGCCTTAAACAAGAGGTCATATGAACCCAATAACGGCCTCATCCAAAAGGCTTAAACAAGAGGTCATATGAACCCAATAACAGCCTCATCCAAAAGGCTTAAACAAGAGGTCATATGAACCCAATAACGGCCTCATCCAAAAGGCTTAAACAAGAGGTCATATGAACCCAATAACAGCCTCATCCAAAAGGCTTAAACAAGAGGTCATATGAACCCAATAACAGCCTCATCCAAAAGGCTTAAACAAGATGTCATATGAACCCAATTACGGCCTCATCCAAAAGGCTTAAACAAGAGGTCATATGAACCCAATTACGGCCTCATCCAAAAGGCTTAAACAAGAGGTCATATGAACCCAATCACGGCCTCAACCAAAAGTCTTCAACAAGAGGTCATATGAACCCAATATAACGGCCTCATCCAAAAGGCTTCAACTACAGGTCATATGAACCAGATCACGGCCTCATCCAAAAGGCTTCAACTACAGGTCATATGAACCAGATCACGGCCTCATCCAAAAGGCTTCAACTAGACGTCATATGAACCAGATCACGGCCTCATCCATATATCTGCTGTCATATTTCCGACATCGTTATTTCAGATGTGTTCCTGTCTTGTTTTTAGCCACATTTAACACCAACGATAAAGGCAAACTCTGAGGTGGAGCTGCTCACTCTCGTTGCCCCCAGGGCCTAAATCCAGTTTTATGTCTGAGAGACTCCAAGGATGCATCCTAAAATAGCACCCTAGTCCCTATAATCTGCGCGTGCATGTGTCTGTGTGTTGTTGATCCTCGGCCTATTCTGCTTTTTTTTCTGGCTGGCTGGCTGTTACCCGGGGAGCAGTAGTTGAAGGAGAGGCTGTTTGTATCTCCAACAAGGAGATATTTCACAGGGCAGTTGGTTCGTTTGCACAGCAAAGCAAAGCAGGGAAAGGCGCTGACCCCTTCGTTTGTTGTGTGGTCTATTATTAACTGTGGATTCATTCTTACACTGATCCCTATATTTCACACAAACAGCAGGAATAGTACACTAAAACTGTTCTTATGATACTCTACAGGGCAGGCTACTGTAGCTAGATACTGTCCACAACACAATGCACTGTTTTCTTAGGGGTCTCTTGAGCACAAACAGCAGGAATAGTACACTAAAACTGTTCTTATGATACTCTACAGGGCAGGCTACTGTAGCTAGATACTGTCCACAACACAATGCACTGTTTTCTCAGGGGTCTCTTGAGCACAAACAGCAGGAATAGTACACTAAAACTGTTCTTATGATACTCTACAGGGCAGGCTACTGTAGCTACATACTGTCCACAACACAATGCACTGTTTTCTCAGGGGTCTCTTGAGCACAAACAGCAGGAATAGTACACTAAAACTGTTCTTATGATACTCTACAGGGCAGGCTACTGTAGCTAGATACTGTCCACAACACAATGCACTGTTTTCTCAGGGCAGGGTCTCTTGAGCACAAACAGCAGGAATAGTACACTAAAACTGTTCTTATGATACTCTACAGGGCAGGCTACTGTAGCTAGATACTGTCCACAACACAATGCACTGTTTTCTTAGGGGTCTCTTGAGCACAAACAGCAGGAATAGTACACTAAAACTGTTCTTATGATACTCTACAGGGCAGGCTACTGTAGCTACATACTGTCCACAACACAATGCACTGTTTTCTCAGGGGTCTCTTGAGCACAAACAGCAGGAATAGTACACTAAAACTGTTCTTATGATACTCTACAGGGCAGGCTACTGTAGCTACATACTGTCCACAACACAATGCACTGTCTGTTTTCTCAGGGGTCTCTTGAGCACAAACAGCAGGAATAGTACACTAAAACTGTTCTTATGATACTCTACAGGGCAGGCTACTGTAGCTACATACTGTCCACAACACAATGCACTGTTTTCTCAGGGGTCTCTTGAGCACAAACAGCAGGAATAGTACACTAAAACTGTTCTTATGATACTCTACAGGGCAGGCTACTGTAGCTAGATACTGTCCACAACACAATGCACTGTTTTCTCAGGGGTCTCTTGAGCACAAACAGCAGGAATAGTACACTAAAACTGTTCTTATGATACTCTACAGGGCAGGCTACTGTAGCTACATACTGTCCACAACACAATGCACTGTTTTCTCAGGGGTCTCTTGAGCACAAACAGCAGGAATAGTACACTAAAACTGTTCTTATGATACTCTACAGGGCAGGCTACTGTAGCTACATACTGTCCACAACACAATGCACTGTTTTCTCAGGGGTCTCTTGAGCACAAACAGCAGGAATAGTACACTAAGACTGTTCTTATGATACTCTACAGGGCAGGCTACTGTAGCTAGATACTGTCCACAACACAATGCACTGTTTTCTCAGGGGTCTCTTGAGCACAAACAGCAGGAATAGTACACTAAAACTGTTCTTATGATACTCTACAGGGCAGGATACTGTAGCTAGATACTGTCCACAACACAATGCACTGTTTTCTCAGGGGTCTCTTGAGCACAAACAGCAGGAATAGTACACTAAAACTGTTCTTATGATACTCTACAGGGCAGGCTACTGTAGCTAGATACTGTCCAATACAATTCTCTATGATGACACTACACATGTGTGATATTTACTGACATACCGTTGATATTACAGCTGCCGTGTATACTGATATCTGTCATACAAATTGTGTATATCTAAGTAAGTTAAATAAAATTCCCAGATATCTTGAACACAGATCAGCTAATTAGCACAGAATGGGGGGGGGATCAGATTTTGTGAGAGGGTTAAGTCTTGGCTCGGTGCATGAGGGCTGAATACAAAGTAACGGAAAAAAAGAGTTTATCCCTCAGAGCCTGTAGGCAAAATATAAATAAAAAAAGGCAAATGATGGCCCAGTGATTATCCTCAGTATCATGACGGGTTTTTTTCTGCACATTGTGTGCTTTCTTAACAAACACTTTTATAAACACCAAAACACTTCTCTGTATCCATGGTAATTGGCCTTATTTTCTAGACAATCATGCAGTGCTTATGTTTCCAAAGAGTGATTTAGGAATATTTTAGGATTTTTATTATTATTATTTATTTTTTAACAGTATTCTTTACCCATCCTAATTGGCCATATTGTCTGGCAGAAACCAGTGGTGTTTATTAATTTTTTACCCAAAGAACCATTCATTCCAGGGACTATTCAGCATCAAGGCCCATATTCAGAAAGCTTCTTAGCATCGGATTGTCTAAAATCTAGGATCCTACCTGTCCATGTCATTTTTTTAAATGTATTATTATGCTAAACTGATCTTAGATCAGCACTACTCTGAGACACTGTGAATACAGGCCTAGGAAGGATCAGTCAATGTGTTTTATCATTACGAGCTGCATGTATCCCTGTGAATTGTGCAGTGATGTGTAGGGAGTTCATCTGTTTACACCAAATGTCAGACTTTTTTTGGCACAGGGCTCCGGTGCTCTGAGCTTTTGCATGCTACACTACCTGTCCTCTCCAAACCAGTCACTTAACTTCCCATACATCCCCCCACACTACCTGTCCTCTCCAAACCAGTCATTGTTTATGTGAGTTTGCAGTTAAGTGCTGAACTCAGAACTTTACACCCACTTATAAACAAATTAAGTGGTTGTAACATTTAAGGAATAGGGAGACAAATCTGTGATTCTGATGCAAGAACTACTGTAATGGCTTTCTTCCTGGGAGGGAGAGGACCAAAGCACAGCGTGGTAAGTGTCCATGGTTCTTTAATAACAGAAACTCAACATGAACACACTATAAAACCAAAAACGTGGCAAAACCCAAAAACAGTCCTATCTAGTGCAGAGAACACAGAGACAGGAAACAACCACCCACAAACCCCAACACAAAACAAGCTACATAAATATGGTTCCCAATCAGAGACAATGACTAACACCTGCCTCTGATTGAGAACCATATCAGGCCAAACATAGAAATAGACAAACTAGACACACAACATAGAATGCCCACCCAGCTCACGTCCTGACCAACACTAGAACAAGGAAAACACACCAGAACTATGGTCAGAACGTGACATATACATTACTGTAAATGTTGAGCAATAGGAAAACCGTTGGACATGACAGGTCCTCTGCTTTCTGGCTGTGTGTTCTTTAAGAACCTTTAAACAGGTGAAGACAACACACATGATTAGATGGAAATATAACTATGAACAAATTAACAACTCAAGCAGGTTAATGTTGCTTTTTTTTTCTCTTCTCACAGAGATCAGATTTAAAAGGATCAGATTTAAAATGATCCGAATTCAAATGAACAACTCAAGCAGACGGTGTCTTTGTTTTAACATAATAATAGCAAGACATGTTGTTTTCGATTGAATTATGGAACACAGCGTTGCCATGGAGAAAGAAAATACACAATCATATAAAGTTTCATATCTTTCTCATCTCCTGTACCCTGGCCTTTTTGTCTTCATGCTCAAGGTTGGACCGTTCACAATGTATATAGAGGATATTATTCCTTTTGAACCAGACTTGCAGACGTTCAGGATTTATCACGTGTTATATCCACCCCCGACTCTCTCTGTGCACTTTTCACCTGTACGCTTAAAGTCTGTTAGCTATTCGCCATCACGATAAAGCAGTCTCTTGGTGTGCCATTGTACAATACATTTTCCCATATTAGATTAGCAAGGATTCAACAGAGGATAATAAACAACTGAGCAGTTATAAAAATCAATCACTGTAATCATGTTTCCCAATTCTCTTCCGTGGATTCTGTGTGGACCTTTTCGCATCTGAAATGGCACCCTATTCCCTATATAGTGCACTACTTTTGATCAGGGACCAATGGCACCCTATTCCCTATATAGTACACTACTTTTGACCAGGGCCCAATGGCACCCTATTCCCTATATTGTGCACTACTTTTGACCAGGGCCCAATGGCACCCTATTCCCTATATAATGCACTACTTTTGACCAGGACCCTATGAGTAGTAGTGCACTACTTTTGACCAGAGCCTAATGGGCCCCAGTCAAAAGTAGTGCACTTTAAAGATAATATGAAGCCATTTGGGACTCTGCTTTGTCTTGACAACCTGTAAGGTGGGGAGAAGTCCCATGAGCCAAGTTACACAAGAAAACAAAAATCATCTTGGGAAAACTAACTTAATATCGTCCCACAAAGAATTTATCACCACAGAAATAAACATTTACAATGAGTAATCTCCATGCATGGAGATTTCAAGAAGGGAGGATGATTTCATTACATGCAGTTATGTAAAGAAAAAAAAATGCATTTCATGGTTTAAATAAAAAAATACTTTTGAGATGAGCGAAAAGTGAAGCAGCGCGCGTTGTAAAGGTCTGAAAAATGTACCGTTGTTTGAAAGGTCACTGTCTGAATGTGGCGAGCTGCTGGGAGTTGTAAACCACATATCTTATCAAATGTTAATGCAGCCAGACCTGAGACCCCACGTTGCATTCACTAGCACAGGGAATATGTCTGTGGACTAAAAGGTACAGTTCATCGATTTTAACATATTCAGATATTAGTTTGAACGAGATTGGCTTGCCATGAGGAATTAGTCCAAAAAATGCTGATGTTGCTAATTGTTGGCAGTGGCTATATTTTTTTTTAACAAAACCAAAATGTGACTTACATTCACTCCTTAGACTCTATAGACTGCTTTCAAGGTAAGGAAACTAAATATCTAAATATGTAAAATCATTGAACTATCCCTTTTAGGTTCCATGGAAACAAGTTATTTAATTTGCATGTAAAATCTGAGACTAATTGCATCTAGCTTTGGAAAAATATAAGTTATTTTTTGAAAAATCCTAATGGAGAGACAGAAATGAATGTTAGATGAATTTTGATTTTGTCACCGTTGCCTTGGTGACATGGCTTCTATGAGACGTTATGGTATCTCAACTCCTGCTACAATAATATTGCGATGGCAGAAATGGTGGGCTCCCATTGTGACTGCGATGGGAGAAATGGTGGGCTCCCATTGTGACTGCGATGGGAGAAATGGTGGGCTCCCATTATGATTGCGATGGGAGAAATGGTGGGCTCCCATTATGATTGCGATGGGAGAAATGGTGGGCTCCCATTGTGATTGCGATGGGAGAAATAGTGGGTTCCCATTGTGATTGCGATGGGAGAAATGGTGGGCTCCCATTGTGATTGCGATGGGAGAAATGGTGGGCTCCCATTGTGATTGCGATGGGAGAAATGGTGGGCTCCCATTGTGATTGCGATGGGAGAAATGGTGGGCTCCAGGTTTGGTGTGGGGGGGTACATCAAAATGGTACCCTATTTCCTATATAGTGCACTACTTTTGACCAGGACCCTATGGGTAGTAGTGCATCCTTCTGAACATGGATTGAACAAGAGTGCTTGCAACCTCAGCATGTGTCAAGATTCAATCACATAGACATCATATAGACAGAATCATACGACAGTGAAAGGAGCAAGATCTTATCGTTACTGTGAGTTCTATACGGACGTAACTCAGACCTGAAACCTTAGCTAGGTGTATTGAAATAGGCATTCTAACAGACTCCTCGTGTGTTATGACTATAAAACATTATGCATGTGTAAAGATTCATATCGAATATGTATGACTAGAATATATATCAAATCTAGAATTTTTCACAGGATTATATCGTTGAAACCTTATGAGAATACTGCTTAGTGAGGTGAAAACATGAATCCTTCACCGTGAAACCTTATGAGAATACTGCTTAGTGAGGTGAAAACATGAATCCTTCACCGTGAACATATTATCTTTTCATTTTAACTGAGATGGGCAACAGCCTTATATTTTCATTAAAATATGCCCCAATTTACATTTCAGTAAATTTACTACACATTTATACTAATGTAAAACCTCATCCGATCCATGGAAAACATTATCACGCGAGATAACATTGTTACATGTTAGTTAGGACTAAATCTGAAATGGCATCCTATCTCCTATATAGTGCACTACTTTTGACCAGAACCAATAGGGAATAGGGTTCCATTTGGAGCTCACTAGAGTCCGCCTCGAGAGGAATAAATAAGGAGATGGAACATACATTGTGTTCACCATCTTAGGGCCTCATGATGCAGTGGAACCCAAGCAGAGAAATTGATTTGATCTAACTGTGGGTATGAATGTTAATATTCACAGAACATGTCATCTTCACGCTGTGATTAGTCTGAGAATAGACATCAGTAGGTTCTGCATCCCAAACGGCCCCATATTCCCTATTTAGTGCACTTCTTTGACCAGGGCCCATAGGGAATAGTTTGCCATTTGGGACAGGGCACTAAGTAAACCCTCCAACCACACACCTACACTATTCTCTATCTCTCTTGTCCTTTAACTAAACAGAGCTGATTGAAATGATTAGATAGTGGTGTGTTATTTTCTATTCATAATGAAGGAAGAAGGTAGAAAAAGTAAAAGATTCCTTTAAAACAATTAATAATTATTATTTATTATTGGGGACAAAATAAAGAAACACATCTATAGTTAAGTCATCGTGGGTCCATCTGTAGTTAAGTCATCATGGGTCCATCTGTAGTTAAGTCATCATGGGTCCATCTGTAGTTAAGTCATTGTGGGTCCATCTATAGTTAAGTCATCGTGGGTCCATCTATAGTTAAGTCATCGTGGGTCCATCTGTAGTTAAGTCATCATGGGTCCATCTGTAGTTAAGTCATTGTGGGTCCATCTGTAGTTAAGTCATCGTGGGTCCATCTGTAGTTAAGTCATCGTGGGTCCATCTGTAGTTAAGTCATCATGGGTCCATCTGTAGTTAAGTCATCGTGGGTCCATCTATAGTTAAGTCATCGTGGTTCCTGGTTAGTGTGTATTAGACACACAGCACACTAATCCTGTGGTAAAGGCTTGAACTTCAGTCTGAGGCCAAATTGCAACCCATTCTCTATAGTGCACTACTTTTGGTCAGAGAGGAGCCACCTTCACTTACTTTATGGGCCTTGGTCACAAGTAGTGCACTACAGAGAAAGTGGAGTGCTATTTCGGACACATCGAAGTAAAGGCTAATTGCACATGTAGAGTGGGCTTGGCCAAACATAATTGAGATGTAGAATAGGAATGGATGAGAGTGGTTAGGAGCGTAAATCCATGGATAGATAAGTCTACGTAGTCCTGGCCTATGTTGTCCTCCCCATGCAAACACACTGTGCAATGCAGTATCCCCCCCCTCTCCCTTGAAACAAGAAAAAGACTGCACCAGTTTGATGGACAAAAAGTCATCCGTGCAGGATATAGCTCAGGTCACACTGCCCCCTGCTGTTCAGTAACAGAACATGCAGGCAATACAGAGACACTGCTGCCACTTCACTCATAGAGCCAAGGCACCAACTTATTCCTGAAATACTGCTGCTTCATACATGCATGATTTCAATATGTCACTTTAAGACTCAAGACATGTAGAGTAGCTTTAACATGACATGTGTCAAACTGTTAGTTCCATCAAGACAACATATGAATTGGCAATAGGTAATAGCGAGGTGTGGAAAAATGATGGTTTAACTGTTATTGCTCAACTTTTATCCAACGTTCAGCATAAGACCCCACCCTGGCCTGTGAGATATTTGTCAGTGAGAGGTTGGTCCACAAGAGAATTGACTCCAGCAAAGGGAGAGGAAAAAGAGAACGCAGCGAATGAATCATTCCAGGCGACAAATATAGATTTTCTGTCAGTGTTTCATTGTAGTTGCACAGGTTCCAGCATATACCATGTAAATGAGCCGGCCCCTGGAAGCTCGCCACTGAAATGGGAGTTTAGGACTGAAACTGAAATACTGAAAACCTGAAATAAACAACTGCAGCCACAACACAGTCACACAGTGCGGGTTTGTGAAACAACAACATTTGGAGGATGTTGAACCTGGGGAGGACTAGTGATAGGACAAGATGAGAGGGAGGATGACCCTGGGGAGGACTAGTGATAGGACAAGATGAGAGGGAGGAGGAACCTGGGGAGGACTAGTGATAGGACAAGATGAGAGGGAGGATGAACCTGGGGAGGACTAGTGATAGGACAAGACGTGAGGGAGGATTATCCTGGGGAGGACTAGTGATAGGACAAGACGAGAGGGAGGATGAACCTGGGGAGGACTAGTGATAGGACAAGATGAGAGGGAGGATGAACCTGGGGAGGACTAGTGATAGGACAAGATGAGAGGGAGGATGAACCTGGGGAGGACTAGTGATAAGACAAGACGAGAGGGAGGATGAACCTGGGGAGGACTAGTGATAGGACAAGATGAGAGGGAAGATGAACCTGGGGAGGACTAGTGATAGGACAAGACGAGAGGGAGGATGAACCTGGGGAGGACTAGTGATAGGACAAGATGAGAGGGAGGATGAACCTGGGGAGGACTAGTGATAGGACAAGATGAGAGGGAGGATGAACCTGGGGAGGACTAGTGATAGGACAAGATGAGAGGGAGGAGGAACCTGGGGAGGACTAGTGATAGGACAAGATGAGAGGGAGGATGAACCTGGGGAGGACTAGTGATAAGACAAGACGTGAGGGAGGATTATCCTGGGGAGGACTAGTGATAAGACAAGACGTGAGGGAGGATGAACCTGGGGAGGACTAGTGATAGGACAAGACGTGAGGGAGGATGAACCTGGGGAGGACTAGTGATAGGACAAGACGAGAGGGAGGATGAACCTGGGGAGGACTAGTGATAGGACAAGATGAGAGGGAGGATGAACCTGGGGAGGACTAGTGATAAGACAAGATGAGAGGGAGGAGGAACCTGGGGAGGACTAGTGATAAGACAAGACGTGAGGGAGGATGAACCTGGGGAGGACTAGTGATAGGACAAGACGAGAGGGAGGATGAACCTGGGGAGGACTAGTGATAGGACAAGACGAGAGGGAGGATGAACCTGGGGAGGACTAGTGATAGGACAAGACGAGAGGGAGGATGAACCTGGGGAGGACTAGTGATAGGACAAGATGAGAGGGAGGATGAACCTGGGGAGGACTAGTGATAAGACAAGACGTGAGGGAGGATTATCCTGGGGAGGACTAGTGATAAGACAAGACGTGAGGGAGGATGAACCTGGGGAGGACTAGTGATAGGACAAGACGTGAGGGGGATGAACCTGGGGAGGACTAGTGATAGGACAAGACGAGAGGGAGGATGAACCTGGGGAGGACTAGTGATAGGACAAGATGAGAGGGAGGATGAACCTGGGGAGGACTAGTGATAGGACAAGACGTGAGGGAGGAGGAACCTGGGGAGGACTAGTGATAGGACAAGACGAGAGGGAGGATGAACCTGGGGAGGACTAGTGATAGGACAAGACGAGAGGGAGGATGAACCTGGGGAGGACTAGTGATGGGACAAGATGAGAGGGAGGATGAACCTGGGGAGGACTAGTGATGGGACAAGACGAGAGGGAGGATGAACCTGGGGAGGACTAGTGATGGGACAAGACGAGAGGGAGGATGAACCTGGGGAGGACTGGTGATAGGACAAGATGAGAGGGAGGATGAACCTGGGGAGGACTAGTGATGGGACAAGATGAGAGGGAGGAGGAACCTGGGGAGGACTAGTGATGGGACAAGACGAGAGGGAGGATGAACCTGGGGAGGACTAGTGATGGGACAAGACGAGAGGGAGGATGAACCTGGGGAGGACTAGTGATAGGACAAGATGAGAGGGAGGATGAACCTGGGGAGGACTAGTGATGGGACAAGATGAGAGGGAGGAGGAACCTGGGGAGGACTAGTGATGGGACAAGACGAGAGGGAGGATGAACCTGGGGAGGACTAGTGATGGGACAAGACGAGAGGGAGGATGAACCTGGGGAGGACTGGTGATAGGACAAGACGAGAGGGAGGAGGAACACACAGCAGGTAAACGCATGGGCACGAAAACAACATCAAGGGAAATGTAGACATTGGTGTTTGTACCTGGCTGTGGACTTGTTTACAAAGATCAACTCCCTTTCCTGAGATTGGTACTGTCTGGGTGAATAAGGTGATCCACAAGTTGCAGACGCAGTGGGGTGTCAGCGAACACACACACACACACACACACACACACACACACACACACACACACACACACACACACACACACACACACACACACACACACACACAGACACTTTGGAAGATGCTTATTCTCAAAGGTCAACGCTCTCTTTTCTCACAGTCTCGCCTGTCACCTTAGCTTTGTGCATGGAATCCATGGCTATTGATCCTTTAGGACAACACGTCCTCCACCACGACAGACTGTTCGAATCACAGCATGTTAGTGTGGTTGAGGAACCACTCAGGGAGCAGCGCAACACAGCACAAAGTGTTTGATGGGAGGGGGGGAGGGGGCTAGGAGGGGGCTGGGGTGGGGGCTAGGAGGGGGCTAGGGTGGGGGCTGGGAGGGGGCTAGGGTGGGGGCTGGGAGGGGGCTAGGAGGGGGCTCTGGTGGGGGCTAGGAGGGGGCTAGGGTGGGGGCTGGGAGGGGGCTAGGGTGGGGGCTAGGGTGGGGGCTGGGAGGGGGCTGGGGTGGGGGCTAGGAGGGGGCTAGGAGGGGGCTAGGTTGGGGGCTGGGAAGGGGGAGGAAGGGGTTAGGGTGGGGGCTGGGAAGGGGGCTAGGAGGGGGTAGAGGTGGGGGCTGGGAGGGGGCTGGGGTGGGGGCTGGGAGGGGGCTGAGAGGGGGTTAGGAGGGAGCTGGAATGGGGGTTGTACGGGCTGGAGAACTAGAGAGGGAAAAAGGGGGCATTATCTGCTGTATGAACAGTAAATTGTTTGTGGCGAAAAACATATTTTGAGAAAGGGGGAGGGGAGTAGAGAGAGAGAGGAGAAGAGCGAGGGGTGAGAGGGTAGGAGAAGAGAGAGGGGGGAGAGAGAGAAGCAGCCTTCCCATTGCATGAAACTACTTGTTTTGAGCCGCTAAAAGCTGAAAGCTTCCAACCAGCCCTTTTTCCCTTGTTAAGCCAAGGCCAAATCACCAACCCCCGCATGTACTTTTTCAACAATGCTTCTGGCGGCAGCCTATTTGATGGCTTAATGTGCCCTACAAGACATTACTGCCTCATAGACAGGTCTGCCCCTTTATTCCACTCAAACTTGATACAGAGGCCTTTCAACACAATAAACAGAACGTCTCTGCTCTGAGAGAACTACAGACTACTCCTCATAGCACAGAGGTTTTGTGTGTGTGGTATGTTTTCTACCTTGACCTTAAACCTTGTGGACTCTGTATGTGGAATTACATTTTACTTACTGTGTGATGTATTAAAAGTTGTGTGAAGCAATTAAATATCATCTATATTTACAGAGCCCCCCTGTCAATAAGGACTCTATTGATTCTTGGATCTTTATATCCCACTCTAGCCCAGTATGAGAAGATGAATCGTGATGGTTCTGGTTCTTTAACACGGCTCTAGTCCAGTATGGGAAGATTAATCGTGATGGTTCTGGTTCTTTAACACCACTCTAGTCCAGTATGGGAAGATTAATCGTGATGGTTCTGGTTCTTTAACACCACTCTAGTCCAGTATGGGAAGATTAATCGTGATGATGATATTCATGTGGTCAGTCTCCACATCTTTACAAACTATCTTTCATCATACCAATACCCTCAGCTAGCTGTTGAATTAGTGCCTTTGACATTTTATGGTCGGTCAAAGATGAATGTCTTGCGTGTGAATGAGCAATTACTTCCTGTATTATGTTGAACACATAGAGATCCTATTACATGACTTTGAGTGTTCTACAGCATGTGTAATTCTACGGTTGAACATCCACACAGTCCAGCGTAGCTGGACGAGACACTGGAAATACCACACTCCAATTCCTCTTAACATCAACCATTAAGAAAGACCAAAAAAATGTTTCAGGAAGTAAATGTCACTGTGAGCAATATTGTTAAATTAAATGATCACTAAAATCTCGTTTTGGTCACCTCAACATTGATCAACTTGAAAACAAGAACAGGGTTTGGTGAGTGAATGAATGAGACATCATTCCTTTTAATCCGATTCATCTCTCCAAGGTGTTTCAGATGTGTTGAAGAAACATTTCATATTCCATACATGATTTAGTTTTAGTTTGATTTAGGGAATGTGTATTGTAAGCAAAATAACAACAGCTTCTATGAAACAAATCACAATGACCAATGTTTAGCTGTAAAGTACACACATAGCATCTTTAGTCAGTCCTGTTATAGAGAACACATAGCATCTTTAGTCAGTCCTGTTATAGAGAACACATAGCATCTTTAGTCAGTCCTGTTATAGAGAACACATAGGATCTTTAGTCAGTCCTGTTATAGAGAACACATAGCATCTTTAGTCAGTCCTGTTATAGAGAACACATAGCATCTTTAGTCAGTCCTGTTATAGAGAACACATAGCATCTTTAGTCAGTCCTGTTATAGAGAACACATAGCATCTTTAGTCAGTCCTGTTATAGAGAACACATAGCATCTTTAGTCAGTCCTGTTATAGAGAACACGTAGCATCTTTAGTCAGTCCTGTTATAGAGAACACATAGCATCTTTAGTCAGTCCTGTTATAGAGATCAAATTAGAATGGCCACTTCAAACAAAGTGCCCACCTTAGCCTTACCGTGGCTCTAAAGCAAGAAGAGACAGAAAGTGCTGTTCCCTCCATCGAATGCCACACTACAATATTTATTTGGGTTTGCACTACATTGACTAGAGCCCTATGGTCAAAAGTAGTGCACTACATTGACTAGAGCCCTATGGTCAAAAGTAGTGCACTACATTGACTAGAGCCCTATGGTCAAAAGTAGTGCACAACATTGACTAGAGCCCTATGGTCAAAAGTAGTGCACTACATTGACTAGAGCCCTATGGTCAGAAGTAGTGCACTACATTGACTAGAGCCCTATGGTCAAAAGTAGTGCACTACATTGACTAGAGCCCTATGGTCAGAAGTAGTGCACTACATTGACTAGAGCCCTATGGTCAAAAGTAGTGCACGACATTGACTAGAGCCCTATGGTCAAAAGTAGTGCACAACATTGACTAGAGCCCTATGGTCAAAAGTAGTGCACTACATTGACTAGAGCCCAATGGTCAAAAGTAGTGCACTATTCTAGGGAAATAGGGTGCCATTTGGGACTCACCCACAGCCACTCTCCTTAGATGCAGAGAACAAATATTTACAATCAGAGACAGAAGTGAATAACACTCAACAAATATCAAACAAATGACAAGATAGAGTGCCAATTTTCTTTTTTCACACAGACCCATTTTTGGCTTTCTCTCCAAAACGCTCACTTTGTAGTGTTTAGAGCCAGTTCTGCTGAACACGTTCAGATTCAAAACTATTGTTCTAGATCGCCATCATGTGGCAGTGGAGAAAATACATTTTTGGATGCTTGATTTAGTCTGATAAAACAGGTACAGTGCCTTGCGAAAGTATTCGGCCCCCTTGAACTTTGCGACCTTTTGCCACATTTCAGGCTTCAAACATAAAGATATAAAACTGTATTTTTTTGTGAAGAATCAACAACAAGTGGGACACAATCATGAACTGGAACGACATTTATTGGATATTTCAAACTTTTTTAACAAATTAAAAACTGAAAAATTGGGCGTGCAAAATTATTCAGCCCCTTTACTTTCAGTGCAGCAAACTCTCTCCAGAAGTTCAGTGAGGATCTCTGAATGATCCAATGTTGACCTAAATGACTAATGATGATAAATACAATCCACCTGTGTGTAATCAAGTCTCCGTATAAATGCACCTGCACTGTGATAGTCTCAGAGGTCCGTTAAAAGCGCAGACAGCATCATGAAGAACAAGGAACACACCAGGCAGGTCCGAGATACTGTTGTGAAGAAGTTTAAAGCCGGATTTGGATACAAAAAGATTTCCCAAGCTTTAAACATCCCAAGGAGCACTGTGCAAGCGATAATATTGAAATGGAAGGAGTATCAGACCACAGCAAATCTACCAAGACCTGGCCGTCCCTCTAAACTTTCAGCTCATACAAGGAGAAGACTGATCAGAGATGCAGCCAAGAGGCCCATGATCACTCTGGATGAACTGCAGAGATCTACAGCTGAGGTGGGAGACTCTGTCCATAGGACAACAATCAGTCGTATATTGCACAAATCTGGCCTTTATGGAAGAGTGGCAAGAAGAAAGCCATTTCTTAAAGATATCCATAAAAAGTGTCATTTAAAGTTTGCCACAAGCCACCTGGGAGACACACCAAACATGTGGAAGAAGGTGCTCTGGTCAGATGAAACCAAAATTGAACTTTTTGGCAACAATGCAAAACGTTATGTTTGGCGTAAAAGCAACACAGCTCATCACCCTGAACACACCATCCCCACTGTCAAACATGGTGGTGGCAGCATCATGGTTTGGGCCTGCTTTTCTTCAACAGGGACAGGGAAGATGGTTAAAATTGATGGGAAGATGGATGGAGCCAAATACAGGACCATTCTGGAAGAAAACCTGATGGAGTCTGCAAAAGACCTGAGACTGGGACGGAGATTTGTCTTCCAACAAGACAATGATCCAAAACATAAAGCAAAATTTACAATGGAATGGTTCAAAAATAAACATATCCAGGTGTTAGAATGGCCAAGTCAAAGTCCAGACCTGAATCCAATCGAGAATCTGTAGAAAGAACTGAAAACTGCTGTTCACAAATGCTCTCCATCCAACCTCACTGAGCTCGAGCTGTTTTGCAAGGAGGAATGGGAAAAAATGTCAGTCTCTCGATGTGCAAATCTGATAGAGACATACCCCAAGCAACTTACAGCTGTAATCGCAGCAAAAGGTGGCGCTACAAAGTATTAACTTAAGGGGGCTGAATAATTTTGCACGCCCAATTTTTCAGTTTTTGATTTGTTAAAAAAGTTAGAAATATCCAATAAATGTCGTTCCACTTCATGATTGTGTCCCACTTGTTGTTGATTCTTCACAAAAAAATACAGTTTTATATCTTTATGTTTGAAGACTGAAATGTGGCAAAAGGTCGCAAAGTTCAAGGGGGCCGAATACTTTCGCAAGGCACTGTATTTGTTCTTTGGACTTGTTCTTCACAGGTGTTAATAAATTACCAACTCGGTGGCCTTGCGATTAGAGTGTCCCCCCGAAGATTGGAAGGTTGGGAGTTTGATCCCCGGCCGAGTCATAACCAAAGACTGGAAAAATGTGACCTGGTCCGTCTCTGCTTGGCACTCATCGTTAAGGACACACTGTGATAGAATAATATCCTGTCCAGAAGGTGTACTGGTACATCAACCTGCCTCACGCTATAGAAACATGAGATAAGCTGCTATGAGCTGTTCCGGCTTGCACCAGCCAAGGCTACTTACTTTCTTAAATATGTTTACCTTTGAGAAGAAAAGGGTATTTTTTTTTTTTTTTAATTTTGTATTTACCCTTTATTTAACGAGGCAAGTCAGTTAAGAACAAATTCTTATTTACAATGACGGCCTACTCCGGCCAAACCCGAAGACAGACAACGCTGGGCCAATTGTGCACTGCCCTATGGAACTCCCCATCACGGCCGGTTATGATACAGCCTGGAATCAAACTAGGGTCTGTAGTTATGCCTCTAGCACTGGGACGCAGTGCCTTGGACCCCTGTGCAACTCGGGGGCCCAGTGGCAGGAGAAGGAGATTGAGTTACAGTGGCAGGAGAAGGAGATTCAGTTACAGTGGCAGGAGAAGGAGATTGAGTTACAGTGGCAGGAGAAGGAGAAGGAGATTGGGTTACAGTAGCAGGAGAAGGAGATTGGGTTACAGTAGCAGGAGAAGGAGAAGGAGATTGGGTTACAGTGGCAGGAGAAGGAGAAGGAGATTGGGTTACAGTAGCAGGAGAAGGAGATTGAGTTACAGTGGCAGGAGAAGGAGAAGGAGATTGGGTTACAGTGGCAGGAGAAGGAGATTGAGTTACAGTGGCAGGAGAAGGAGAAGGAGATTGGGTTACAGTGGCAGGAGAAGGAGATTGAGTTACAGTGGCAGGAGAAGGAGAAGGAGATACAGTGGCAGGAGAAGGAGATTGGGTTACAGTGGCAGGAGAAGGAGATTGGGTTACAGTGGCAGGAGAAGGAGATTGAGTTACAGTGGCAGGAGAAGGAGAAGGAGATTGGGTTACAGTGGCAGGAGAAGGAGATTGAGTTACAGTGGCAGGAGAAGGAGATTGAGTTACAGTGGCAGGAGAAGGAGAGGGAGATTGAGTTACAGTGGCAGGAGAAGGAGAGGAGATTGAGTTACAGTGGCAGGAGAAGGAGTTTGAGTTACGGTGGCAGGAGAACGAGATTGGGTTACAGTGGCAGGAGAAGAAGATTGAGTTACAGTGGCAGGAGAAGGAGAAGGAGAAGGAGAAGGAGAAGGAGATTGAGTTACAGTGGCAGGAGAAGGAGGAGGAGATTGGGTTACAGTGGCAGGAGAACGAGAAGGAGATTGAGTTACAGTGGCAGGAGAAGGAGAAGGAGATTGGGTTACAGTGGCAGGAGAAGGAGATTGAGTTACAGTGGCTGGAGAAGGAGAAGGAGATTGGTTTACAGTGGCAGGAGAAGGAGATTGGGTTACAGTGGCAGGAGAAGGAGATTGAGTTACAGTGGCAGGAGAAGGAGAAGGAGATTGAGTTACAGTGGCAGGAGATGGAGATTGAGTTACAGTGGCAGGAGAACGAGATTGGGTTACAGTGGCAGGAGACGGAGATTGAGTTACAGTGGCAGGAGAAGGAGAAGGAGATTGAGTTACAGTGGCAGGAGAAGGAGATTGAGTTACAGTGGCAGGAGAACGAGATTGGGTTACAGTGGCAGGAGAAGGAGATTGAGTTACAGTGGCAGGAGAAGGAAAAGGAGAATGGGTTACAGTGGCAGGAGAAGGAGAAGGAGATTGAGTTACAGTGGCAGGAGAAGGAAAAGGAGATTGGGTTACAGTGGCAGGAGAAGGAGATTGGGTTACAGTGGCAGGAGAAGGAGATCGAGTTACAGTGGCAGGAGAAGGAAAAGGAGAATGGGTTACAGTGGCAGGAGAAGGAGATTGGGTTACAGTGGCAGGAGAAGGAGATTGAGTTACAGTGGCAGGAGAAGGAAAAGGAGAATGGGTTACAGTGGCAGGAGAAGGAGAAGGAGATTGAGTTACAGTGGCAGGAGAAGGAGAAGGAGATTGAGTTACAGTGGCAGGAGAAGGAAAAGGAGATTGGGTTACAGTGGCAGGAGAAGGAGATTGGGTTACAGTGGCAGGAGAAGGAGATCGAGTTACAGTGGCAGGAGAAGCAGAGGAGATTGAGTTACAGTGGCAGGAGAAGGAGATTGAGTGACAGTGGCAGGAGAAGGAGAAGGAGATTGGGTTACAGTGGCAGGAGAAGGAGATTGAGTTACAGTGGCAGGAGAAGGCGATTGAGTTACAGTGGCAGGAGAAGGAGAAGGAGATTGAGTTACAGTGGCAGGAGAAGGAGAAGGAGATTGAGTTACAGTGGCAGGAGAAGGAGATTGAGTTACAGTGGCAGGAGAAGGAGAAGGAGATTGGGTTACAGTGGCAGGAGAAGTAGATTGAGTTACAGTGGCAGGAGAAGGAGAAGGAGAAGGAGATACAGTGGCAGGAGAAGGAGATTGGGTTACAGTGGCAGGAGAACAAGATTGGGTTACAGTGGCAGGAGAAGGAGATTGAGTTACAGTGGCAGGAGAATGAGAAGGAGAAGGAGAAGGAGAAGGGGATTGAGTTACAGTGGCAGGAGAAGGAGAAGGAGATTGGGTTACAGTGGCAGGAGAAGGAGAAGGAGATTGGGTTACAGTGGCAGGAGAAGGAGATTGGGTTACAGTGGCAGGAGAACAAGATTGGGTTACAGTGGCAGGAGAAGGCAATTGAGTTACAGTGGCAGGAGAATGAGAAGGAGAAGGAGAAGGAGATTGAGTTACAGTGGCAGGAGAAGGAGAAGGAGATTGGGTTACAGTGGCAGGAGAAGGAGAAGGAGATTGAGTTCCAGTGGCAGGAGAAGGAGATTGAGTTACAGTGGCAGGAGAAGGAGATTGAGTTACAGTGGCAGGAGAAGGAGATTGAGTTACAGTGGCAGGAGAAGGAGATTGAGTTACAGTGGCAGGAGAAGGAGAAGGAGATTGGTTTACAGTGGTAGAAGAAGGAGATTGAGTTACAGTGACAGGAGAAGGAGAAGGAGATTGGGTTACAGTGGCAGGAGAAGGAGATTGAGTTACAGTGGCAGGAGAAGGAGATTGAGTTACAGTGGCAGGAGAAGGAGAAGGAGATTGGGTTACAGTGGCAGGAGAAGGAGATTGAGTTACAGTGGCAGGAGAACGAGATTGGGTTACAGTGGCAGGAGAAGGAGATTGAGTTACAGTGGCAGGAGAACGAGATTGGGTTACAGTGGCAGGAGAAGGAGATTGAGTTACAGTGGCAGGAGAAGGAGAAGGAGATTGGGTTACAGTGGCAGGAGAAGGAGAAGGAGATTGGGTTACAGTGGCAGGAGAAGGAGATTGGGTTACAGTGGCAGGAGAAGGAGATCGAGTTACAGTGGCAGGAGAAGCAGAGGAGATTGAGTTACAGTGGCAGGAGAAGGAGATTGAGTGACAGTGGCAGGAGAAGGAGAAGGAGATTGAGTTACAGTGGCAGGAGAAGGAGAAGGAGATTGAGTTACAGTAGAAGGAGATTGGGTTACAGTGGCTGGAGAAGGAGATTGAGTTACAGTGGCAGGAGAATGAGAAGGAGAAGGAGAAGGAGAAGGGGATTGAGTTACAGTGGCAGGAGAAGGAGAAGGAGATTGGGTTACAGTGGCAGGAGAAGGAGAAGGAGATTGGGTTACAGTGGCAGGAGAAGGAGATTGGGTTACAGTGGCAGGAGAACAAGATTGGGTTACAGTGGCAGGAGAAGGAGATTGAGTTACAGTGGCAGGAGAAGGCGATTGAGTTACAGTGGCAGGAGAAGGAGAAGGAGATTGGGTTACAGTGGCAGGAGAAGGAGATTGAGTTACAGTGGCAGGAGAAGGAGAAGGAGAAGGAGATTGAGTTACAGTGGCAGGAGAAGGAGAAGGAGATTGGGTTACAGTAGCAGGAGAAGGAGAAGGAGATTGAGTTACAGTGGCAGGAGAAGGAGATTGAGTTACAGTGGCAGGAGAAGGAGAAGGAGATTGGGTTACAGTGGCAGGAGAAGTAGATTGAGTTACAGTGGCAGGAGAAGGAGAAGGAGAAGGAGATACAGTGGCAGGAGAAGGAGATTGGGTTACAGTGGCAGGAGAACAAGATTGGGTTACAGTGGCAGGAGAAGGAGATTGAGTTACAGTGGCAGGAGAATGAGAAGGAGAAGGAGAAGGAGAAGGGGATTGAGTTACAGTGGCAGGAGAAGGAGAAGGAGATTGGGTTACAGTGGCAGGAGAAGGAGAAGGAGATTGGGTTACAGTGGCAGGAGAAGGAGATTGGGTTACAGTGGCAGGAGAACAAGATTGGGTTACAGTGGCAGGAGAAGGAGATTGAGTTACAGTGGCAGGAGAATGAGAAGGAGAAGGAGAAGGAGATTGAGTTACAGTGGCAGGAGAAGGAGAAGGAGATTGGGTTACAGTGGCAGGAGAAGGAGAAGGAGATTGAGTTCCAGTGGCAGGAGAAGGAGATTGAGTTACAGTGGCAGGAGAAGGAGATTGAGTTACAGTGGCAGGAGAAGGAGATTGAGTTACAGTGGCAGGAGAAGGAGAAGGAGATTGAGTTACAGTGGCAGGAGAAGGAGAAGGAGAAGGAGAAGGAGATTGAGTTACAGTGGCAGGAGAAGGAGAAGGAGATTGAGTTACAGTGGCAGGAGAAGGAGATTGAGTTACAGTGGCAGGAGAAGGAGAAGGAGATTGGGTTACAGTGGCAGGAGAAGGAGATTGAGTTACAGTGGCAGGAGAACGAGATTGGGTTACAGTGGCAGGAGAAGGAGATTGAGTTACAGTGGCAGGAGAACGAGATTGGGTTACAGTGGCAGGAGAAGGAGATTGAGTTACAGTGGCAGGAGAAGGAGAAGGAGATTGGGTTACAGTGGCAGGAGAAGGAGAAGGAGATTGGGTTACAGTGGCAGGAGAAGGAGATTGGGTTACAGTGGCAGGAGAAGGAGATCGAGTTACAGTGGCAGGAGAAGCAGAGGAGATTGAGTTACAGTGGCAGGAGAAGGAGATTGAGTGACAGTGGCAGGAGAAGGAGAAGGAGATTGAGTTACAGTGGCAGGAGAAGGAGAAGGAGATTGAGTTACAGTAGAAGGAGATTGGGTTACAGTGGCTGGAGAAGGAGGATGACTTTGGATATGTTTTTCAATAATTATGTTTCTTAATAATCCTAGTGCTTACAGGCCCAGGAAAGGCAACTATTACATGGATAAATAGTGTCCTGTGTGTTTTTCTTAGTTAAAGATGGTCAACAATAAGAACTCATCAAGGCATGAAAGGCAAAACAATCTTGTTAGCGATATGTTCAGTTATCCTTCAGAGTTATCCTTCAGAGTTATCCTTCAGAGTTATCCTTCACAGTTATCCTTCAGAGTTATCCTTCAGAGTTATCCTTCACAGTTATCCTTCAGAGTTATCCTTCAGAGTTATCCTTCACAGTTATCCTTCACAGTTACCCTTCAGAGTTATCCTTCAGAGTTATCCTTCACAGGTACCCTTCACAGTTACCCTTCAGAGTTATCCTTCAGAGTTATCCTTCACAGTTACCCTTCAGAGTTACCCTTCACAGTTACCCTTCAGAGTTATCCTTCAGAGTTATCCTTCAGAGTTATCCTTCACAGTTACCCTTCAGAGTTATCCTTCAGAGTTATCCTTCACAGTTACCTTTCAGAGTTATCCTTCACAGTTACCTTTCAGAGTTATCCTTCACAGTTACCCTTCAGAGTTATCCTTCAGAGTTATCCTTCACAGTTACCCTTCAGAGTATCCTTCACAGTTATCCTTCAGAGTTATCCTTTAAAGAAACAGTCATATAACCATAAACTGTATTAGATGGCCACGTTTGGCTGCAGTACCCCATATATCCAGCGGGTGTCGGTATATCCCTTCAGTTCTCTCTCTCGTCCATTGTCTCAACTATTTGACCTACTTTCAATGTCTGGAACATTGTGTCCTAAACGCTCAAACAAACACACAGGCACACACTCACGTGCACTCAGACAGACAGAAACAGTTTGAGGTCAACTATTAAAGTAAGTTTTGTAGTACTTTTTTTTCAGATTTCTTCGTGATCAGTGTTAAAAGTAATATATATATATATTTTTTTTCCAAAACAAAACCCTGCAGCTCAGTTCATTCATTCAGACATACATTATGTTAATAGGAGGCAATAAGCACCAGGTTATATTTTGGAACACTGCTGTATTTTCATCCCAATGTACAGTATCTTACACTATTACTGGTTATTCTGAATGCTTTAACACTGACAGTGATTCTTGAAGCGCTATGTCTGAAACCATTATCACTTGTTAGCCAATGCATTTACCAAGTGTTTGCCAAACTGAATGCACGTTCACTGCTTTACACTCAGTTTGTAATTTTCAAGACACACCTTTTTTTTTTTTGCAAAACTGTAAACACAACTCATTGCTTTATTATACTCCGTTTGCAATTTAATAACACACTTCTTACAAAACTGTAAACATTGATCTCTACATTGCTACACTATTTTTCACCAATTGCCTTTCCACATTGACATGTGAAAACACTTTTAGATAATGAGTTGACTAACAAATCAGAGCTTGAACACTATAAATAGGCCACATGAAAACATTTGGTTTGGACAACAATGGATGAGGAAAGAGAGGAGGAAGAGGAGGACAAGGAGGTGAAGAAGTAACAGGAGGAGGAGGTGAAGAAGTGAAAGGAGGAGGAGGGGGAGGCGGAGGAGGAGGTGAAGAAATAAGAGGACAAGGAGGAGGAGGTGGAGGATGAGGGGGAGGAGGAGGTGAAGAAATAAGAGGACAAGAGGAGGAGGTGGAGGATGAAGAAATGAAGAAATAAGAGGAGGAGGAGGTGAAGAAATAAGAAGACGGGGAGGAGAAGGCGGAGGAGGAGGAGGAGGAGGTGAAGAAATAATAGGAGGAGGAGGAGGAGGAGGTGAAGAAATAATAGGAGGAGGTGAAAAATAAGAGGAGGAGGTGGAGGATGAGGGAGGTGAAGAAGTAACAGGAGGAGGAGGAGGTGAAGAGGTAACAGGAAGGAGGAGGTGAAGAAGTGAAAGGAGGAGGAGGGGGAGGCGGAGGAGGAGGTGAAGAAATAAGAGGACAAGGAGGAGGAGGTGGAGGATGAGGAGGAGGAGGAGGTGAAGAAATAAGAGGAGGAGGAGGTGAAGAAATAAAGGAGGAGGAGGTGAAGAAATAAGAAGATGGGGGAGGAGAAGGCGGAGGAGGAGGAGGAGGAGGTGAAGAAATAATAGGAGGAGGAGGAGGAGGAGGTGAAGAAATAATAGGAGGAGGTGAAAAAATAAGAGGAGGAGGTGGAGGATGAGGAGGTGAAGAAGTAACAGGAGGAGGAGGAGGTGAAGAAGTGAAAGGAGGAGGAGGGGGAGGCGGAGGAGGAGGAGGAGGAGGAGGTGAAGAAGTAACAGGAGGAGGAGGAGGTGAAGAATAACAGGAGGAGGAGGAGGTGAAGAAGTGAAAGGAGGAGGAGGGGGAGGCTTGCTGGAGGAGGAGGAGGAGGTGAAGAAGTAACAGGAGGAGGAGGAGGAATAACAGGAGGAGGAGGAGGTGAAAAGTGAAAGGAGGAGGACAGAACTGGAGGAGGAGGTGAAAAATAAGAGGACAAGGAGGAGGAGGTGGAGGATGAGGAGGAGGAGGAGGTGAAGAAATAAGAGGAGGAGGAGGTGAAGAAATAAGGAGGAGGAGGTGAAGAAATAAGAAGACGGGGAGGAGAAGGCGGAGGAGGAGGAGGAGGAGGTGAAGAAATAATAGGAGGAGGAGGAGGAGGAGGTGAAGAAATAATAGGAGGAGGTAAAAAATAAGAGGAGGAGGTGGAGGATGAGGAGGTGAAGAAGTATCCAGGAGGAGGAGGAGGTGAAGAAGTGAAAGGAGGAGGAGGGGGAGGCGGAGGAGGATGAAGAAATAAGAGGACAAGGAGGAGGAGGTGGAGGATGAGGGGGAGGAGGAGGTGAAGAAATAAGAGGAGGAGGAGGTGAAGAAATAAGAAGATGGGGAGGAGATGGAGGAGGAGGAGGTGAAGAAATAATAGGAGGAAGAGGAGGAGGAGGTGAAGAAATAATAGGAGGAGGTGAAGAAATAAGAGGATGAGGTGGAGGATGAGGAGGAGGAGGTGAAGAAATAAGAGGGGAGGAGGGGGAGGTGAAGAAATAAGAGGAGGAGGAGGAGGAGGTGAAGAAATAAGAGGAGGAGGAGGAGGTGAAGAAATAAGAGGAAGAGGAGGTGAAGAAATAAGAGGAGGAGGAGGCAGAGGATGAGGAGGCGAAGAAATAAGAGGAGGAGGAGGTGAAGTAGGATGGGGGAGAAGGAAAGGAAGGGGTGTCAGGAACACAATCACTGATGAAATCAGAGCGACTGTGGTTGACCATGTTGTCATCCATGGGATGAGCATGAGGGAGGCTGGGCAACGGGTTCAACCAATCAGCCGCTATACTGTTGCAGGTATCATCCAGATATTTCTAAATGAGAACCGGCAAGTAACTGTAGGTGCTATAGTCTTGCTGGTACAGCAATATGTACTGTACTTTCATAATGAGAAGGATCTATCACTGAAACCATTCAAATGTTTTTTACAGAACTGCAAGGAAACCAATATCAGGTGGAAGAGGTCGACTGTTCACCCCAGAGCAGGAGACCCACATTGTAAATATGGTCATTGCAAGTAACTGCATCAGCCTCAGAGAACTGCAGGACCACAAAATGGCAGATAACACCATATTCTAAAACATCAACAGAGTGAGTCTCTCTGCACTGTCTCGTCTACTGAAACGCAATAGAATTAGGATGTAAAACAACTGAGATATGAATATGTGCAGCAGGTAAGCTATACTATCCTATCATTGGTAGAGGATCTGGAAGTGTATGGTGCTACATCATATTGACTGATCCCTGTCTTTTCGTACTGCGTTACATTGTTTGGTCTTGTCTCTTTGAGAGAGTCATGGAGCTAGAAGCAGATGCAGTGCATCATGAGCTAATATATGTGGACGAGGCAGGTTTCAACCTTGCAAAAAAACAAGGGGCCATGGCCCTTATCGTCGGACACCGTGTCATCGTCAACGTCTGGGGACAACGTGGTGGCAACATAACAATGTGTGCGGCTATTAGTGAAAACGCCATCCTTCACCATCATGCAATCCTAGGCCCATACAACACTGAACACATTATCACATTTCAAGACACCCTCCACAACAGACTAATCCCTAACGACCAGGTGCCAGAGCAGCCCAGGTACGTTATCATCTGGGACAATGTTAGTTTCCACCGGGCTGCTGTGGTCCCCAATTGGTCCACAGGTCACCCAATTGCCATCGCACTCAATCCCCCTTACTCTCCGTTCTTGAATCTTATTGAAGAATTCGTCTCTGCATGGCGTTGGAAGGTGTATGATCGCCAGCCCCACCAACACATACCCCTTCTACAGGCAATAGCAGAGGCTCTGTGGAGACATGGATCAGGGGTCAAGCCAGGCCTGGATACGGTACTCCAGGCCATACTTCCCACACTGCCTAGCTCAAGACAACATCTCATTATAATGTAGCTAACATTATTAATATACTGTAGCTAACATTATTAATATACTGTAGATAACATTATTAATATACTGTAGCTAACATTATTAATATACTGTTCTGTCATCCCAATATACTATAGCTAACATTATTAATATACTGTAGGTAACATTATTAATATACTGTAGCTAACATTATTAATATACTGTAGCTAACATTATTAATATACTGTAGCTAACATTATTAATATACTGTAGCTAACATTATCAATATACTGTAGCTAACATTATCAATATACTGTAGCTAACATTATTAATATACTGTAGCTAACATTATTAATATACTGTAGCTAACATTATTAATATACTGTAGCTAACATTATTAATATACTGTAGCTAACATTATCAATATACTGTAGCTAACATTATCAATATACTGTAGCTAACATTATTAATATACTGTAGCTAACATTATTAATATACTGTAGCTAACATTATTAATATACTGTAGCTAACATTATTAATATACTGTAGCTAACATTATTAATATACTGTAGCTAACATTATTAATATACTGTAGCTAACATTATTAATATACTGTAGCTAACATTATTAATATACTGTAGCTAACATTATTAATATACTGTAGCTAACATTATTAATATACTGTTCTATCATCCCAATATACTGTAGCTAACATTATTAATATACTGTAGCTAACATTATTAATATACTGTAGCTAACATTATTAATATACTGTAGCTAACATTATTTATAGACTGTTCTATCATTTCTATCATTTATTGGGTGCATGTCAATTGTTAATTAGTTTTTTTATAAAAGAACACTTTTTTTCTAATGATGTCCTAACGATGACCTAACGATGTCCTGAGGATGTCCTAACGATGTCCTAACGATGACCTAACGATGTCCTAACGATGTCCTAACGATGTCCTAACAATGTCCTAACGATGTCCTAACGATGTCCTAACGATGACCTAAAGATGTCCTGACGATGACCTAATGATGTCCTAACGATGACCTAAAGATGTTCTGACGATGACCTAACGATGACCTAAAGATGTTCTGACGATGACCTAACAATGACCTAAAGATGACCTAAAGATGTTCTGACGATGACCTAACGATGACCTAAAGATGTTCTGACGATGACCTAACGATGACCTAACGATGTCCTAACGATGACCTAATGATGTCCTAACGATGTCTTAACGATGTCCTAACGATGTCCTAACGATGACCTAACGATGACCTAACGATGTCCTAACGATGTCCTAAAGATGTTCTGACGATGACCTAACGATGACCTAACGATGTCCTAATGATGTCCTAACGATGACCTACAGATGTCCTAAAGATGATCTAATGATGTCCTAACGATGACCTACAGATGTCCTAAAGATGACCTAATGATGTCCTAACGATGACCTACAGATGTCCTAAAGATGACCTGTAATTCAGTGTTTTGCTTTCTGGAATATAAATGGAGCAGTTTTATAGATGCTTCACAACTCGACACGCAAATAGAGACTATAATTGTGTAACATGTGCACCATGTGATCCATCGGAGTAGCTATCAAATCAAGACAGATCCACTGTGTAGAGAAAATTATAAGTATAAAGCCTGTGGCTTATGGCTATAATTTGGGATCCCTTGTGGTGTGTGCTGGACAAAAAAACATGCTTTTACAGCTAGAAAGGGTGACATTTTTAATAGCAGTCTACTTTGCTTGACAATGTCACAGTGTGGCGTGCATGAGAAATCTGGTTCCAGCTACAGCAGGTTACGTGTGAAACCATTTCTGAGTGAGTTGGGGAGGGAGACATCTGTTGTGAGGACATTGTGGTTACTTCTCACATTCCAGTGTTCAAATTTGTAAACAAGGCTGCGTGGGATTTCTGTTAATGCGACTCCGTGCAGCCAATGGCAACGTCCGCTTTAGATATAATGACGGGTGTCACTTGTGGATTTGCCAGCTCTAACATGGTTCTACCTCTGACATCATCAAAACAACCACTGTCTTTTATTCAACCATTTATTCACCACCAGAACTGTAAAAGAGGTAGTGGTAGTCAAGTAGCTATTGTACTCAATGTACAGACCACACAGTGTTTGTGTGTGTGTGTGTGTGTGTGTGTGTGTGTGTGTGTGTGTGTGTGTGTGTGTGTGTGTGTGTGTGTGTGTGTGTGTGTGTGTGTGTGTGTGTGTGTGTGTGTGTGTGTGTGTCTGTGTGTGTGTGTGTCTGTGTGTGTCTGTGTCTGTGTCTGTGTCTGTGTCTGTGTGTGTGTGTGTGTGTGTGTGTGTGTGTGTGTGTGTGTGTGTGTGTGTGTGTGTGTGTGTGTGTGTGTGTGTGTGTGTGTGTGTGAATGTGTGTGTGTGTGTGTGTGTTTTCTCCACCTCGCATGCTGCTTGCTGTTCAAAGTGGAAGCATTGATGTTCAGATTAGTACACGCTGTCCTCAACTCAGTGGGTTTTTAAAAGAGGAAGCAGCCTCCCGCCTACACACCACAATTAACAACAATATCAAACACATGGCCTGTGTGCAATAACGCGAAACAATCCTAAAAGGTATTTTTTGGAACATCCCTGGACTAGGCAACACTCCAAATGTGTCCAACAGTTAATGTGGTTATTACCTTGTGTTCTGATAAGGCGTTCTAAAGCGGAATCATAAACATTCCAACCGGAACATTCCACAGGATATTCTGTTTCACTTCTTCTTGTAGGGCCAGAGAACAATCACCAGGCACATCAGGTCAAATCCAATGTCATTTTATTTGTCACATGCGTTGAATACAACAGGTGTAGACCTTAACGTGAAATGCTTACCTACAAGTTCTTAACCAACAGTGCAGTTCAAGAAATAGACTGTTCCAGAGAGAACAGTCTTTGACTTGGTTGACTGGAGTCTTTGAAAATTCTTTGTGCCTTCCTCTGACACCGCCTGTTATAGAGGTCCTGGATGGCAGGAAGCTTGGACCCAGTGTTGTATTAAGCTGTACACATTACCCTCTGTAGCGCCTTATGGTCAGCTACCGAGCAGTTGCCATACCAGGCGGTGATGCAACCAGTCAAGATGCTCTCGATGGTGCAACGTTTTGTAGATCTGGGGACCCATGCCATCGTTCAGTCTCCTGTAGGGGGAAAGGTGTTGTCGTGCTCCTCTTCATGACTGTCTTGGTGTGTTTGGACCATGATAGCTCGTTGGTGATGTGGACACCAAGGAACTTGAAACTCGCGACCCGCTCCACTTCAGCCCTGTCGATGTAAGTGGGGGCCTGTAAGTGGGGGCCTGTTCTGTTTATGTCATGTGTTTTCCCCCTCCTTTTCCTGTAGTCCACATTGAGGGAGAGGTTGTTGTTCTGGCACTATACTGACAAGTCTTGGACATTCCTCCCTGTAGGCTGTCTCACCGTTGTAGGTGATCAGGCCTACCACTGTTGTGTTGTCAGCCAATTTAATGATGGTGTTGGAGTCATGCTTGGCCATGCAGTCATGGGTGAACCGGGAGTACAGGTGGGGACTAAGCACGCACCCCTGAGGGGAACCGGTGTTGAAGCTCAGCGTGGCAGATGTGTTGTTACCTACCCTTACCACCTGGGTTCGGCCCATCAGGAAGTCCAGGATCCAGTTGCAGAGCGAGGTGTTTAGACTCAGGGTCCTTAGCTTAGTGATGAGCTTTGAGGGCACTATGGTGTTGAACGCTGAGCTGTAGTCAATGAACAGCATTCTCACATAAGTGTTCCTTTTGTCCAGGTGGGAAAGGGCAGTGTGGAGTGCGATTGAGATTGTGTCATCTGTTAATCTGTTGGGGTGTTATGGGAATTGGTGCGGGTCTAGGGTTTCCGGGATGATGGTGTTGATGTGAGCCATGACCAGCCTTTCAAAGCACTTCATGGCTCCTGACGTGAGTGCTACGGGGCGGTAGTCATTTAGGGCAGGTTACCTTCGCATTCTTGGGCACAGGGACTATGGTGGTCTGCTTGAAACATGTGGGTATTACAGACTCGGTCAGGGAGCACCCTGAGGAAAAGCAAAGTTAAAAAGATGTCTTTTAAGATCTCTTGTCCACAGTTTCAGCCCACTCAGGTTCTCTGGCAGGCTATTCCAGAGACTGGGGGCATAATAACTAAAGACTGCATCTTCATATCTCTTGGTCCTGTTCCCTTACCCTGCCCCCCCTCCAAACCATAGTCGGGACGGCTCAGGGGAAGCCTGCCTCCAAACCGTGGTCAGAACGCCTCAGAGGTGGCCTGCATCCAACCAGTAGCAGGGACGGCTCAGAGGTGGCCCGCATCCAAACCATAGTCGGAATGGCTCAAGGGTGGCCCGCATCCAACCAGTAGCAGGGACGGCTCAGGGGATCCTTCAATTCCTAGCTTCAGGGCCAGAGCAATTTACAGATCCTCTGGGGTAAATTCCCACATTTGGGGATCTTATCTGCTGCTAATGATGAGTTAATCTGGAATTCCACTGGAATAGTTGACATGTATTAAACTTGTACACCATGTGAGGTAGTCTGAATGACAAAATAAAACAGTGGGCTAACAGAGCAAGAAGAGTGTGGTTCGGCTATATCTCCACCACCAAAACAAATTGCATCAAAATGAATGTAAACTTACTACGTTACCCATAATGCACTTTTGTGTTTTTGGTCACATTCTTAATGTGTGATTGGAAATTTAGTTCAGAATCTAAAATAACAACTAGTTTTTTTTTCCTGGTGTTCTATCTTTATTCCTTATGAATTAAAATGTCTGACTAGATTCTCTCTCTGTGCTTTGGCTCCAACATTAAGTACCACAGTCTTGTCTTGACTTCTCTGCAGGAAGTTGTGAGCCATCCAAGTATTTAAATCACTAATACAGTCTAATAATTTATCTGTGGAGCTAAAATCCTCAGCTGACACAGAAATGTAAAGTTGTGTGTTGTCTGCGTATCAGTGAATATCAATTCTGTGTTTTCTGATAAAGTGTTTTCAAGTAACATATATAAACTGAACAGTACCGGACCCAAAATCTAACATTGTGGAACACCACATGTGATGTGTATTTTCTCTCATTTATGTTCAGCAAGGGTGACAAATAACTCTCGACCGGTTAAATAGGTCCAAAAACCAATGTAGAATTAGACCCGAGAGGACAACCAAACTCTCCAGTCTGTCCAGAAGGACATCATGGTCAACAGGGTCAAATGCATCACTTAAATCTAAGAGTACCAGGACAGAGAGCTATTTGAATCTGTGTTGGCTCTAAGATAATCTACCACTTTAACTAAGGCCATCTCTGTGCTCTGGTGGGCACGTAAACAGGATTGGAATTTTTCAAAAATACAGTTGGCACTTAAAAATGATGTTGGAGATTGGCAGAAAAATGCTAAGAGCTGAAGAATCTTGTTAAGTTTTCTTCAGAAGGAGTTTCACCATAAGAGTTTTTAGTGCCGTGAGGAAAGTGCCTGTGAACAGGAAGTAATTAATAACAACTTGCACATCTTCAGATGTACAATGAAAACAGTTTTGAAGAAGGTGGTGGGGATAGGATTTAGAAGGCAGGTAGAAGGTGGTGAGGATAGGATGGAGAAGGTAGGTAGAAGGTGGTGAGGATAGGATGGAGAAGGCAGGTAGAAGGTGGTGAGGATAGGATGGAGAAGGCAGGTAGGAGGTGGTGAGGATAGGATGGAGAAGGCAGGTAGAAGGTGGTGGGGATAGGATCTAGAAGGCAGGTAGAAGGTGGTGAGGATAGGATCTAGAAGGCAGGTAGAAGGTGGTGGGGATAGGATCTAGAAGGCAGGTAGAAGGTGGTGGGGATAGGATGGAGAAGGTAGGTAGAAGGTGGTGAGGATAGGATGGAGAAGGCAGGTAGAAGGTGGTGAGGATAGGATGGAGAAGGCAGGTAGAAGGTGGTGAGGATAGGATGGAGAAGGCAGGTAGAAGGTGGTGGGGATAGGATGGAGAAGGCAGGTAGAAGGTGGTGAGGATAGGATCTAGAAGGCAGGTAGAAGGTGGTGGGGATAGGATCTAGAAGGCAGGTAGAAGGTGGTGGGGATAGGATGGAGAAGGCAGGTAGAAGGTGGTGGGGATAGGATCTAGAAGGCAGGTAGAAGGTGGTGGGGATAGGATGGAGGCAGGTAGAAATAGGATGGAGAAGGCAGGTAGAAGGTGGTGAGGATAGGATGGAGAAGGCAGGTAGAGATAGGATGGAGAAGGCAGGTAGAAGGTGGTGAGGATAGGATGGAGAAGGCAGGTAGAAGGTGGTGAGGATAGGATCTAGAAGGCCATGGATGGAGAAGGCAGGTAGAAGGTGGTGAGGATAGGATGGAGAAGGCAGGTAGAAGGTGGTGGGGATAGGATCTAAAGGCAGGTAGAAGGTGGTGAGGATAGGATCTAGAAGGCAGGTAGAAGGTGGTGAGGATAGGATGGAGAAGGCAGGTAGAAGGTGGTGAGGATAGGATGGAGAAGGCAGGTAGAAGGTGGTGAGGATAGGATGGAGAAGGCAGGTAGAAGGTGGTGAGGATAGGATGGAGAAGGCAGGTAGAAGGTGGTGGGGATAGGATCTAGAAGGCAGGTAGAAGGTGGTGAGGATAGGATCTAGAAGGCAGGTAGAAGGTGGTGAGGATAGGATGGAGAAGGCAGGTAGAAGGTGGTGAGGATAGGATGGAGAAGGCAGGTAGTAGGTGGTGAGGATAGGATGGAGAAGGCAGGTAGAAGGTGGTGAGGATAGGATGGAGAAGGCAGGTAGAAGGTGGTGGGGATAGGATCTAGAAGGAGGTAGAAGGTGGTGAGGATAGGATCTAGAAGGCAGGTAGAAGGTGGTGGGGATAGGATCTAGAAGGCAGGTAGAAGGTGGTGGGGATAGGATGGAGAAGGTAGGTAGAAGGTGGTGAGGATAGGATGGAGAAGGCAGGTAGAAGGTGGTGAGGATAGGATGGAGAAGGCAGGTAGAAGGTGGTGAGGATAGGATGGAGAAGGCAGGTAGAAGGTGGTGGGGATAGGATGGAGAAGGCAGGTAGAAGGTGGTGAGGATAGGATCTAGAAGGCAGGTAGAAGGTGGTGGGGATAGGATCTAGAAGGCAGGTAGAAGGTGGTGGGGATAGGATGGAGAAGGCAGGTAGAAGGTGGTGGGGATAGGATCTAGAAGGCAGGTAGAAGGTGGTGGGGATAGGATGGAGAAGGCAGGTAGAAGGTGGTGAGGATAGGATGGAGAAGGCAGGTAGAAGGTGGTGAGGATAGGATGGAGAAGGCAGGTAGAAGGTGGTGAGGATAGGATGGAGAAGGCAGGTAGAAGGTGGTGAGGATAGGATCTAGAAGGCAGGTAGAAGGTGGTGAGGATAGGATGGAGAAGGCAGGTAGAAGGTGGTGAGGATAGGATGGAGAAGGCAGGTAGAAGGTGGTGGGGATAGGATCTAGAAGGCAGGTAGAAGGTGGTGGGGATAGGATCTAGAAGGCAGGTAGAAGGTGGTGGGGATAGGATGGAGAAGGCAGATAGAAGGTGGTGGGGATAGGATCTAGAAGGCAGGTAGAAGGTGGTGGGGATAGGATGGAGAAGGCAGGTAGAAGTTGGTGAGGATAAGATGGAGAAGGCAGGTAGAAGGTGGTGAGGATAGGATGGAGAAGGCAGGTAGAAGGTGGTGAGGATAGGATGGAGAAGGCAGGTAGAAGGTGGTGAGGATAGGATGGAGAAGGCAGGTAGAAGGTGGTGAGGATAGGATGGAGAAGGCAGGTAGAAGGTGGTGAGGATAGGATGGAGAAGGCAGGTAGAAGGTGGTGAGGATAGGATGGAGAAGGCAGGTAGAAGGTGGTGGGGATAGGATGGAGAAGGCAGGTAGAAGGTGGTGAGGATAGGATGGAGAAGGCAGGTAGAAGGTGGTGGGGATAGGATGGAGAAGGCAGGTAGAAGGTGGTGAGGATAGGATGGAGAAGGCAGGTAGAAGGTGGTGAGGATAGGATGGAGAAGGCAGGTAGAAGGTGGTGAGGATAGGATGGAGAAGGCAGGTAGAAGGTGGTGAGGATAGGATGGAGAAGGCAGGTAGAAGGTGGTGAGGATAGGATCTAGAAGGCAGGTAGAAGGTGGTGGATAGGATGGAGAAGGCAGGTAGAAGGTGGTGAGGATAGGATGGAGAAGGCAGGTAGAAGGTGGTGAGGATAGGATGGAGAAGGCAGGTAGAAGGTGGTCAAAGGATCTAGAAGGCAGGTAGAAGGTTGGATAGGATGGAGAAGGCAGGTAGAAGGTGGTGAGGATAGGATCTAGAAGGCAGGTTTAGAAGGTGGTGGGGATAGGATCTAGAAGGCAGGTAGAAGGTGGTGAGGATAGGATCTAGAAGGCAGGTAGAAGGTGGTGAGGATAGGATGGAGAAGGCAGGTAGAAGGTGGTGAGGATAGGATGGAGAAGGCAGGTAGAAGACTTAAGTTGTGATATCACTTAGAGAGAACATATCATCAAACTTCTCATCAGGTTTTGCTTGACTGATACCCAGCCTAATGTTGATTATTTTATCTCTGGAATATGTTGCAAACTCAACACGTTTACATCTGGAGGAAAGTTCACATAGGTTTGCAGGTGTAAGATGTATCAGGACATCAATGTTTGAGAAGAACACTGTCAAATTCATTCTGATTAAAAAGCTCTTAATAATCAGACCCTTTTTTTTCAATTTTCGCCTAAAATGACATACCCAAATATAACTGCCTGTAGCTCAGGAGCTGAAGCAAGGATATGTATATTCTTGATACCATTTGAAAGGAAACATTTTGCAGTATGACACAGTTTGATGTTGCTGGGACTGGAGCACTACCAGACCCTGTCGGTCAGTCTCTGAAACAGTTTGATGTTGCTGGGACTGGATCACTACCAGACCCTGTCTGTCAGTCTCTGAAACAGTTTGATGTTGCTGGGACTGGATCACTACCAGACCCTGTCCGTCAGTCTCTGAAACAGTTTGATGTTGCTGGGACTGGATCACTACCAGACCCTGTCTGTCAGTCTCTAAAACAGTTTGATGTTGCTGGGAGTGCAGCACTACCAGACCCTGTCTGTCAGTCGCCCTACCAGACCCAGTCGGTCAGTCTCTGAAACAGTATGATGTTGCTGGGACTGGAGCACTACCAGGCCCTGTCCGTCAGTCTCTGAAACAGTATGATGTTGCTGGGACTGGAGCACTACCAGACCCTGTCGGTCAGTCTCTAAAACAGTTTGATGTTGCTGGGACTGGAGCACTACCAGGCCCTGTCTGTCAGTCTCTAAAACAGTTTGATGTTGCTGGGAGTGCAGCACTACCAGACCCTGTCTGTCAGTCTCTGAAACAGTTTGATGTTGCTGGGACTGGATCACTACCAGACCCTGTCTGTCAGTCTCTGAAACAGTTTGATGTTGCTGGGAGTGCAGCACTACCAGACCCTGTCTGTCAGTCTCTAAAACAGTTTGATGTTGACCCTGGGTCTCTAAAACTGATGTTGCACTGGAGCACCAGACCCTGTCAGTCGCCCTACCAGACCCTGTCTGTCAGTCTCTAAAACAGTTTGATGTTGCTGGGTCTGGAGCACTACCAGGCCCTGTCTGTCAGTCTCTGAAACAGTATGATGTTGCTGGGACTGGAGCACTACCAGACCCTGTCGGTCAGTCTCTGAAACAGTTTGATGTTGCTGGGACTGGAGCACTACCAGACCCTGTCTGTCAGTCGCACTACCAGACCCTGTCTGTCAGTCTCTAAAACAGTTTGATGTTGCTGGGAGTGCAGCACTACCAGACCCTGTCCGTCGCCCTACCAGACCCTGTCTGTCAGTCTCTAAAACAGTTTGATGTTGCTGGGACTGGAGCACTACCAGACGACTGTCACGTTCATTGTAAGGACGAGACCAAGGCGCAGCGTGGTATGCGTACATTCTAATTTATTAAAGAATGAACACTGAACAAACGAACTAAATAACAAAACGAACCGTGAAGCTAATACGAACAATGCAGACAGGCAACTAAACATAGAATAGAACCTACAAATACCCAAGGAAAATGGCTGCCTAAATATGGTTCCCAATCAGAGACAACGATTAACAGCTGCCTCTGATTGGGAACCAATTCAGGCCACCATAGACATACATATACCTAGACTTACTAAACCCCTAGACTTCCAAAAACCCTACACAATACACAACAAGCATACCCACCCTCGTCACACCCTGACCTAACCAAAATAATAAAGAAAACAGAGATAACTAAGGTCAGGGTGTGACAACGACCCTGTCCGTTAGTCTCTAAAACAGTTTGCGATGTTGCTAGAAACCCCTGCGGTGGAATCCCATCTCTTTAAAAAAAAAATGCAAATCAAAGTTGCCACAAAAGAGACATTCCTGTTGTTGCAAACTTTCTTCAGGTACTCGTTAAGGGCAAAGAGTCGGCTGAAATGTCCCAAATGCCTTCAGTAGCACGGTAGTGGGCCAGAGATCATTATTATCTTCCCTGTGCGAGCGACGATGTTTATAAAATGTTTCTAGTCCTCCCTCAGTTCTTCAGATCACATTAAACAAAGGTTGTTAAAAACTCTGTTACTGACGATGGTGTCAAATTTGTCCAGAACCAGAGGGGTTTGATGTCATGGTCACGGGTTCCTGGGTGACAGTGGACCTTGATCAAGCCACATATCGTCATCATGCCAAAGTCTCTCACCATTGAGCTGCACACAATGATGTTGGTCGTGATGGAATCCGATGGGGAAGAGCCCTGATGAAATGCGGTGGCCGTGGGGAAGGGTGCCACTAGGTGGCCGCCGGCTGGTGATATAGACCCAGGATCTGTGCTGGCTCCCGGTGCAAAACTGTTTGACAGCTGGACTGGATCTTCTTGCATAGATGAAGGGTGGCCAGACTGCCTCCCCAATATCCTATGCCTTGCGAGTGTCCAGTCTCCCATGAGGCCAAGGAGTTGAGCTTAACATCTGTCCGTTGGATTGGTACAGATTAACGCCACACAACTCATCAACAGCTTCGTAGATTAACGCTGCACGACTCATCAACAGTTTTGTAGATTAACGCTGCACGACTCATCAACAGCTTTGTAGATTAACGCTGCACGACTCATCAACAGCTTTGTAGATTAACGATGCACGACTCATCATCAGCTTTGTAGATTAACGATGCACGACTCATCATCAGCTTTGTAGATTAACGCTGCACGACTCATCAACAGCTTTGCACGACTCATAGATTAACGATGCACGACTCATCAACAGCTTTGTAGATTAACGATGCACGACTCATCAACAGCTTTGTAGATTAACGCTGCACGACTCATCAACAGCTTTGTAGATTAACGCTGCACGACTCATCAACAGCTTTGTAGATTAACGATGCACGACTCATCAACAGCTTTGTAGATTAACGATGCACGACTCATCAACAGTTTTGTAGATTAACGATGCACGACTCATCAACAGCTTTGTAGATTAACGATGCACGACTCATCAACAGCTTTGTAGATTAACGACTCATCATCATGCACGACTCATCAACAGCTTTTGTAGATTAACGCTGCACGACTCATCAACAGCTTTGTAGATTAACGATGCACGACTCATCAACAGCTTTGTAGATTAACGATGCACGACTCATCATCAGCTTTGTAGATTCAGCTTTGTAGATTAACGCTGCACGACTCATCAACAGCTTTGTAGATTAACGATGCACGACTCATCAACAGCTTTGTAGATTAACGATGCACGACTCATCATCAGCTTTGTAGATTAACGATGCACGACTCATCAACAGCTTTGCAGATTAACGCCACACGACTCATCAACAGTTTTGTAGATTAACGCCACACGACTCATCAACAGCTTTGTAGATTAACGCCACACGACTCATCAACAGCTTTGCTATAGGAGGCATTTCAATCAAATCAAATCAAATTTTATTTGTCACATACACATGGTTAGCAGATGTTAATGCGAGTGTAGCGAAATGCTTGTGCTTCTAGTTCCGACAATGCAGTAATAACGAACAAGTAATCTAACTAACAATTCCAAAAAAACTACTGTCTTATACACAGTGTAAGGGGATAAGGAATATGTACATAAGGATATATGAATGAGTGATGGTACAGAGCAGCATAGGCAAGATACAGTGGATGATATCGAGTACAGTATATACATATGAGATGAGTATGTAAACCAAGTGGCATAGTTAAAGTGGCTAGTGATACATGTATTACATAAGGATGCAGTCGATGATATAGAGTACAGTATCTACGTATGCATATGAGATGAATAATGTAGGGTAAGTAACATTATATAAGGTAGCATTGTTTAAAGTGGCTAGTGATATATTTACATCATTCCCATCAATTCCCATTATTAAAGTGGCTGGAGTAGAGTCAGTGTCATTGACAGTCATTGACAGTGTGTTGGCAGTAGCCACTCAATGTTAGTGGTGGCTGTTTAACAGTCTGATGGCCTTGAGATAGAAGCTGTTTTTCAGTCTCTCGGTCCCAGCTTTGATGCACCTGTACTGACCTCGCCTTCTGGATGACAGCGGGGTGAACAGGCAGTGGCTCGGGTGGTTGATGTCCTTGATGATCTTTATGGCCTTCCTGTAGCATCGGGTGGTGTAGGTGTCCTGGAGGGCAGGTAGTTTGCCCCCGGTGATGCGTTGTGCAGACCTCACTACCCTCTGGAGAGCCTTACGGTTGAGGGCGGTGCAGTTGCCATACCAGGCGGTGATACAGCCCGCCAGGATGCTCTCGATTGTGCATCTGTAGAAGTTTGTGAGTGCTTTTGGTGACAAGCCGAATTTCTTCAGCCTCCTGAGGTTGAAGAGGCGCTGCTGCGCCTTCCTCACGATGCTGTCTGTGTGAGTGGACCAATTCAGTTTGTCTGTGATGTGTATGCCGAGGAACTTAAAACTTGCTACCCTCTCCACTACTGCTCCATCGATGTGGATGGGGGGGTGTTCCCTCTGCTGTTTCCTGAAGTCCACAATCATCTCCTTAGTTTTGTTGACGTTGAGCGTCATTTAAAACTGGTCTAGATCAAGGTCCGTGTACTTAGAAAGCAGGTTATCCTTTTTTTCTCAGCCGAGCAAACAGCCGGAGGATCTCTTCCCTAAAATGCTTGATGGTGCTTCATTTAGGGCAGACAAAGCCCTGTCCATTTCCCAGTTCCACCTTATTTTCTTCTTGGGATTGTGTGGAAATCATCTCACCAGCCGTGAAATACACAAGTACGACATTAGAGGGTCAAATCACAGACTCCATGTAGTATATGTTATTTCTAGGCTACATACCAAATGGCACCCTATTCCCTATATAGTGCACATTGGGTTCTGGTCAAAAGCTGTGAACTATGTAGGGAATAGGGTGCCATTTGGGACGCATTCCTAGTTGCTCATTGAGCAGATTCTTACAGTAAATCTGGCATTTTTTCTTGTCATGTTTATAACACCTCACTAGTCCTGCGTGAAATCAAAGGAAGATGAACAGAAGGACAGAATGTCTGCGATGTGAACGTAATGTCCCTGTACTGTCCCCTCTGTTGTCCTATGAGACTTAAGGACAGACTTCACAATGGCCATTTTAGAGGAAGTACACATGAGTAATCACATGAGTGTTTATGAATGTCCTGATTCATGTAAGAAATATGTTCAAAAGGGTTCATGCAGAAGAAGGGTATGGCATAGTGATTTGACCTGTATTTATAAAAGATATTTAAATAAATACATCTGATTTTATTGAACAGATAGCGAAAGATGCTGACTGTGGACAGTTTGACAGTGTCAAAGAGCAGTAGGCCATTATTCAACAGCATGCCAACACTACAGACGTCTCAGAGACTGAAGCTTTACTGCTAGGCCAGTCAGACTGTATTTCAAATATATGGATCCCACATTTTTATCTCGATTGACCCTCTTTTAATGTCCTTGACCACCTTCTATTTTAGACGGAGAACCAAATATCTGTATGTGGACATAGCGATCATATTACACACTGTCAATGTTCTAGAACATGAAACAGGACATTGGAACTCGGCTGCTACAGTACAGCAGCCAGCTTCACCTCAAAGAACCCTGGGTAACAGAGGAATATCTGACTCTGCTGCCCCTGTGTTATCATTCACTAACATACACTAACAGTGAACTGACGAGATCCCAAGGATTTGGGCCTGTAGTGGTCTTGTAAGCCACAGAGTTCTTTTAAGCCACAGAGTTCTTATAAGCCACAGAGTTCTTATAAGCCACAGAGTTCTTATAAGCCACAGAGTTCTTGTAAGCCACAGAGTTCTTTTAAGCCACAGAGCCACAGAGCTCTTACAAGCCACAGAGTTCTTATAAGCCACAGAGTTCTTATAAGCCACAGAGTTCTTATAAGCCACAGAGTTCTTATAAGCCACAGAGTTCTTATAAGCCACAGAGTTCTTATAAGCCACAGAGTTCTTGTAAGCCACAGAGTTCTTTTAAGCCACAGAGCCACGGAGCTCTTATAAGCCACAGAGCTCTTATAAGCCACAGAGTTCTTTTAAGCCACAGAGCCACGGAGCTCTTATAAGCCACAGAGTTCGTATAAGCCACAGAGCTCTTATAAGCCACAGAGTTCTTGTAAGCCACAGAGTTCTTATAAGCCACAGAGCTCTTAAAAGCCACAGAGTTCTTATATGGCCTACTGCACAGAGCTCTCAGTAGGTTGGTAGAAGGGTCATTGTTATAATTACAGCGATATTCTCTTCTGTCCTATCAGAGATTCTGAATTTCGGGATACTTAAATTCAGTGAAGATGTGGGATGTCCTAACATAGCCGTTATTGTTTTGATTCCAAAAGTGTCTCTTGCAGGAGAGTTTGTCACATTAGCGATGTACCATTGCCCCAGCACAGACATTTAGAAAAGTAAAAAGTGACTTTTTAAAAATACATTTCAACCCACTCAGCTGTAGCCTGGGTGTTGGGTGTTCCGTCCTGACATAACCTTTGTTGTTTTGATTCCTAATGTGTTGAGTGAGGAGGACACCGGTCTGGTGTGGGTGATGAGGATTTTACTTCAGAGGACAAAAGGGGCGTTGTGTTGCAAGGCAGAGAGATCTTGATGTAGGACGGTCTGTGTGTGTGTCTGTGTGTGTGTGTGTGTGTGTGTGTGTGTGTGTGTGTGTGTGTGTGTGTGTGTGTGTGTGTGTGTGTGTGTGTGTGTGTGTGTGTGTGTGTGTGTGTGTGTGTGTGTGTGTGTGTGTGTGTGTGTCTGTGCGCCTGTCCGCCTAACTGCCTGCCTGCCTGCCTGTCTGTCTGTCTGTCTGTCTGTGCGTGCGCGTGTGTACTGTCCTGTAGACAGAGTCTTATCTACTGAACATACTGCCCTCAACACACCGAAGGTCTTGTGATTTGCATGGAGTTGTGTAATGCACCCTGTGAATAAAGGGTGTTCAGAAGCCGACAGGCTAGAACATCACAACTATGCATGACCAACAACAAGACACTGAAGACAAAAACCTGTTTATGATCTGGCCTCTTGTGCTTCTCAAACGGCACCCTACTCCCTGTTTAACACACTACTTTTAACCAAGGCCCAACATTTGGTTCACACCAGACAACGAAACGTTATGTAAGAGTCTGCATCCAACTGTCGAAAAACATTTTTTCTGTTTTTAATTGCTTGAGACGGGTTTAGGAACGACTTTCTCCGATGGTAATTTGATAGACTAGTTGTGAAGCTGCAACAACAACAACAACAACGTGACGTGTTATTAGGACAGCCTCAGTGTTCACAGCATCATGTGACACAACACTACTCTCCTGTCCATGACACACTTACAGTGGCCTAACCATAAACCCCAGGTGGCCGGGAATGATTCCTCACAGTGGCCTGACCCTAAACCCCAGGTGGCCGGGAATGATTCCTTACAGTGGCCTAACCCTAAACCCCAGGTGGCCGGGAATGATTCCTCACAGTGGCCTAACCCTAAACCCCAGGTGGCCGGGAATGATTCCTAAACCCACAGTGGCCTAACCCTAAACCCCAGGTGGCCGGGAATGATTCCTCACAGTGGCCTAACCCTAAACCCCAGGTGGCCGGGAATGATTCCTTACAGTGGCCTAACCCAGGTGGCCAGGAATGATTCCTCACAGTGGCCTAACCCTAAACCCCAGGTGGCCGGGAATGATTCCTTACAGTGGCCTAACCCAGGTGGCCAGGAATTATTCCTCACAGTGGCCTAACCCTAAACCCCAGGTGGCCGGGAATGATTCCTTACAGTGGCCTAACCCTAAACCCCAGGTGGCCGGGAATGATTCCATACAGTGGCCTAACCCAGGTGGCCGGGAATGATTCCTTACAGTGGCCTGACCCTAAACCCCAGGTGGCCGGGAATGATTCCATACAGTGGCCTAACCCAGGTGGCCGGGAATGATTCCTTACAGTGGCCTAACCCTAAACCCCAGGTGGTCAGGAATGATTCCTTACAGTGGCCTGACCCTAAACCCCAGGTGGCCGGGAATTATTCCTTACAGTGGCCTAAACCTAAACCACAGGTGGCCGGGAATGATTCCATACAGTGGCCTAACCCAGGTGGCCTAACCCTAAACCCCAGGTGGGGAATGATTCCATACAGTGGCCTAACCCAGGTGGCCGGGAATGATTCCTTACAGTGGCCTAACCCTAAACCCCAGGTGGCCGGGAATGATTCCTTACAGTGGCCTAACCCTAAACCCCAGGTGGCCGGGAATGATTCCATACAGTGGCCTGACCCTAAACCACAGGTGGCCGGGAATGATTCCTTACAGTGGCCTGACCCTAAACCCCAGGTGGCCGGGAATGATTCCTTACAGTGGCCTGACCCTAAACCCCAGGTGGCCGGGAATTATTCCTTACAGTGGCCTGACCCTAAACCCCAGGTGGTCAGGAATGATTCCTTACAGTGGCCTAACCCTAAACCCCAGGTGGCCGGGAATGATTCCATACAGTGGCCTAGCCCAGGTGGCCAGGAATTATTCCTTACAGTGGCCTAACCCTAAACCCCAGGTGGCCGGGAATTATTCCTTAAAGTGGCCTGACCCTAAACCCCAGGTGGCCAGGAATTATTCCTTACAGTGGCCTAACCCTAAACCCCAGGTGGCCGGGAATTATTCCTTACAGTGGCCTGACCCTAAACCCCAGGTGGCCGGGAATTATTCCTTACAGTGGCCTAACCCTAAACCACAGGTGGCCGGGAATGATTCCATACAGTGGCCTAACCCAGGTGGCCGGGAATGATTCCATACAGTGGCCTAAACCCAGGTGGCCGGGAATGATTCCTTACAGTGGCCTAACCCTAAACCCCAGGTGGCCGGGAATGATTCCTTACAGTGGCCTAACCCTAAACCCCAGGTGGCTGGGAATGATTCCATACAGTGGCCTGACCCTAAACCACAGGTGGCTGGGAATATTCCTTACAGTGGCCTAACCCTAAACCCCAGGTGGCCGGGAATGATTCCTTACAGTGGCCTAACCCTAAAGCCCAGGTGGCCGGGAATGATTCCTTACAGTGGCCTGACCCTAAACCCCAGGTGGTCAGGAATTATTCCTTACAGTGGCCTGACCCTAAACCCCAGGTGGTCAGGAATGATTCCTTACAGTGGCCTAACCCAGGTGGCCAGGAATGATTCCTTACAGTGGCCTAACCCTAAACCCCAGGTGGCCGGGAATGATTCCATACAGTGGCCAGGAATTATTCCCCAGGTGGCCAGGAATGATTCCTTACAGTGGCCTAAACCCCAGGTGGCCAGGAATGATTCCATACAGTACAGTGGCCAGGAATTAACCCTACAACCCCTAAACCCCAGGTGGCCGGGAATGATTCCTTAAAGTGGCCTAACCCTAAACCCGAAGTGGGCGGGAATGATTCCTTACAGTGGCCTAACCCTAAACCCCAGGTGGCCGGGAATGATTCCTTACAGTGACCTAACCCTAAACCCCAGGTGGTCAGGAATGATTCCTCACAGTGGCCTAACCCTAAACCCCAGGTGGTCAGGAATGATTCCTTACAGTGGCCTAACCCTAAACCCCAGGTGGCCGGGAATGATTCCTCACAGTGGCCTGACCCTAAACCCCAGGTGGTCAGGAATGATTCCTTACAGTGGCCTAAACCAGGTCTTATAGTGCCACACTCAGGGAAATTCCATTGCCCAAGTTACCATGTGTAATACTCCTTCCTGTCTGTCAACCAAACCCTCTCCCCACCTACAAACCTTAATGAGTACTTATTCTCTTACCCACCCACACTGTCATTCTGCCATCAGCCATTTTCCTTTCCTACCCCCCTGTTTTAAGTCCTTCCTGGAGACTCCCCCCACACCCTGTTTTAAGTCCTTCCTGGAGACTCCCCCCCCACCCTGTTTTAAGTCCTTCCTGGAGACCCCCCACACACACACACACACACTGTTTTAAGTCCTTCCTGGAGACTCCCCCTCCCCTCCCTGTTTTAAGTCCTTCCTGGAGACTCCCCCCACACCCTGTTTTAAGTCCTTCCTGGAGACTCCCCCTCCCTGTTTTAAGTCCTTCCTGGAGACCCCCCCACCCTGTTTTAAGTCCTTCCTGAGACTCCCTTTCCTTGATGTCCAATTATTGCTGGAAATCACTAACATGGCAAACTCAGTCAACTTCACCATAATCACCTTTTTTCATTTATTATTAGACTGTAAATCTTTATGAGTTTGATAAAAACAGATCCAAAGAGAGGCAGAGAGAGAGGCAGAGAGAGAGGCAGAGAGAGAGGCACAGAGAGAGGCAGAGAGAGGCAGAGAGAGAGGCAGAGAGAGAGAGAGACAGAGAAAGACAGAGAAAGACAGAGAGACAGAGAAAGACAGAGAGACAGAGAAAGACAGAGAGACAGAGAAAGAGAGAGACAGGCAGACAGTGAGAGAGAGAGAAAGAGAAAGAGAAAGGCAGAGAGAGAGAGAAAGAGAGCGAGAGAGAGAGAGAGACATAATGACGCTGAGATAAACACAGTGAGTACAACAGCGTCAGCGACAGACACGTAGACATATAGACAGATAAAGGGATGGGGCTATCAACATGACACCGTGTCAACTTGTGAACTCGTACTGTACACTCGACTCAGCCAGTGTTCCAATAGCAGCACAGATGCAAATCAGGCTAACCTTGGTGGCACGCAAGGCAAGCAACATGGGCATGATGCCAGTTATAGTCTCTGGCTTGACGTCAACACAGTGGTTTGGCATCCCAAATGGCACCCTATTCCCTTTATAGTGCACTACTTTTAACCCCCCCCCTTGGAGGTCTAAAGTGAATAAGGGTGCCATTTGGTATGAAGTTACAGTGTTCCAGTCTGCAGAGCACACAAAATCAGAACAATTCTCCTTCTTCTTCACAGCAGGTTAACTTGGAGAGAGTTTCTCTATTGGGGGAAAAATATAACACGTGTTCACCTTAATGAACCAATCGGTGAGCAATAGTATGTCATGGTCAGGTCAAAGACTAAATGAGGCAATTAAATGCAACTGGAACAAATAATGACTCCAAAACAAAGACTGAAAGAAATCTATCAGCATTAGGCAATCACAGTACAATTTGATGAAGAATGCATTTAATTGTAGCAGACAGACACATGACTTACAGACAGTGATCACACAGCCCAGCCCTGACATGTTCAAGTACTCGTTGGGTAGCTACTTCAGGTTCCAGACACTGCTACAGCCTGGGGTGGCGGTCTGCAGTACCATCTACTGCCTATAGGGGAGACACTGCTACAGCCTGGGGTGTCGGTCTGCAGTACCATCTACTGCCTATAGGGGAGACACTGCTACAGCCTGGGGTGTCGGACTGCAGTACCATCTACTGCCTATAGGGGAGACACTGCTACAGCCTGGGGTGTCGGTCTGCAGAACCTTCTACTGCCTATAGGGGAGACACTGCTATAGCCTGGGGTGTCGGTCTGCAGTACCATCTACTGCCTATAGGGGAGCCACTGCTACAGCCTGGGGTGTCGGTCTGCAGTACCATATACTGCCTATAGGGGAGACACTGCTACAGCCTGGGGTGTCGGTCTGCAGTACCATCTACTGCCTATAGGGGAGACACTGCTACAGCCTGGGGTGTCGGTCTGCAGAACCTTCTACTGCCTATAGGTGAGACACTGCTATAGCCTGGGGTGTCGGTCTGCAGTACCATCTACTGCCTATAGGGGAGCCACTGCTACAGCCTGGGGTGTCGGTCTGCAGTACCATATACTGCCTATAGGGGAGACACTGCTACAGCCTGGGGTGTCGGTCTGCATACCATCTACTGCCTATAGGGGAGACACTGCTACAGCCTGGGGTGTCGGTCTGGTACCATCTAATGCCTATAGTGGAGACACTGCTACAGCCTGGGGTGTCGGTCTGCAGTACCATCTACTGCCTATAGGGGAGACACTGCTACAGCCTGGGGTGTCAGTCTGTAGTACCTTCTACTGCCTATAGGGGAGACACTGCTACAGCCTGAGGTGTCGGTCTGCAGTACCATCTACTGCCCGTAGGGGAGACACTGCTACAGCCTGGGGTGTCGGTCTGCAGTACCATCTACTGCCTATAGGTGAGACACTGCTACAGCCTGGGGTGTCGGTCTGCAGTACCTTCTACTGCCTATAGGGGAGACACTGCTACAGCCTGGGGTGTCAGTCTGCAGTACCTTCTACTGCCTATAGGGGACACACTGCTACAGCCTGGGGTGTCTCTTCTGTCTGCAGTACCATCTACTGCCTATAGGGGAGACACTGCTACAGCCTGGGGTGTCGGTCTGCAGTACCATCTACTACCTATAGGGGAGACACTGCTACAGCCTGGGGTGTCGGTCTGCAGTACCATCTACTACCTATAGGGGAGACACTGCTATAGCCTGGGGTGTCGGTCTGCAGTACCATCTACCATCTACAGCCTGGGGTGTCGGTCTGCCTATAGGGAGACACTGCTACAGCCTGGGGTGTCGGTCTGCAGTACCATCTACTACCTATAGGGGAGACACTGCTACAGCCTGGGGTGTCGGTCTGCAGTACCATCTACTACCTATAGGGGAGACACTGCTATAGCCTGGGGTGTCGGTCTGCAGTACCATCTACTGCCTATAGGGGAGACACTGCTACAGCCTGGGGTGTCGGTCTGCAGTACCATCTACTGCCTATAGGGGAGACACTGCTACAGCCTGGGGTGTCGGTCTGCAGTACCATCTACTACCTATAGGGGAGACACTGCTATAGCCTGGGGTGTCGGTCTGCAGTACCATCTACTGCCTATAGGAGAGACACTGCTACAGCCTGGGGTGTCGGTCTGCAGAACCTTCTACTGCCTATAGGGGAGCCACTGCTACAGCCTGGGGTGTCGGTCTGCAGTACTATCTACTGCCTATAGGGGAGACACTGCTACAGCCTGGGGTGTCGGTCTGCAGTACCATCTACTGCCTATAGGGGAGACACTGCTACAGCCTGGGGTGTCAGTCTGCAGTACCATCTACTGCCTATAGGGGAGACATTGCTACAGCCTGGGGCATCTCTTCTGTCTACAGTACCATCTACTGCCTATGGGGTGGAGGGGCTAGTGTTCACATCACCAACAAACTAACATGGTCCAAACACACCAAGCGACAAAACCTATTCCCCCTAAGGAGACTGAAAAGATTTGGCATGGATCCTCAAAAGGTTCTACAGCTGCACCGTCGAGAGCATCACTGCCTGGTATGGCAAATGCTCGGCCTGCGACCACAGGGCACTTATAGAGGGTAGTGCGAACGGCCCAGTACATCACTGGGGCCAAGCTTCCTGCCATACAAAACCTCTATACCAGGCGGTGTCAGAGGAAGTCCCTAAAAATTGTAAGTCATTAACACCCGTCTACTAAGGATTGCGCCGTGTTATATGTGCGCTGACATCTCTGGTTCACCCCTCATTCAGCCACGCAACATTCTTTAACCTTATTCTGAGAGAAAAACAAGAAAAACAATGATGTTTCGTTTCTGTGTTCAGATAGTCAGGAAAAAGGCATGGCCTTGTGGTTAGGGCGAGGACATTTCGTCAGCGTTCTTGATTGGCCCCTCAGCGATAGGGGAAGTTGTGGTTGTGAAGAGGTTACCTCAACGCTGTCTTCAAGCGCTCAGCTCAGTCATGTTATTGGGTTGCGTCTCATATGGCTTCCTATTCTCTGTACAGTGCAATAGCTTGAACCAGGGCAAAAGTAGTGCACTATATAGGGAATAGGAAGCGATTTGGGGGCACAGACCATTGGGTGGGTATGGGATTACCGACTTGAGAAACCTCTCATGTCACGTGACTAACTTCTGCATTCTGTCGAGGTATAAAGCAGAATAGTTATTATTAAACTCAGTTCAGTGTTTGGATGGAGACTCCTGTTCAGAGCGTGGTGTGACCCTGGAGCTGCCCTGAAGCAGCACTGGCAATGAAGCAGACCTGAAGCAGCCCTGAAGCATCCCTGAAGCAGCCCTGAAGCAGCCCTGAAGCAGCCCTGAAGCAGCCCTGAAGCAGCCATGAAGCAGCCATGAAGCAGCCCTGAAGCAGCCATTTATATGTATATGTACTTGATGCTTGACATGTTGATAAGTAGTGTTACAGTTGTGGTTTGTCATGGAATCTTTCTGTTTCAGCCTTCATCAATGTCATTACGGTCTAATGAAAATAATGAACAGAATGTTAGCGTATTCAAAATGGTTGATGTACTGTGGTACTGTTGTATAATACGTTTGGTCTTGCTGTGTGATTAAATAAGCACTATGGCAAGAGTACGTGCATCTGTGTATTCTGCTGAGAAAGAAAACAGGATCACTAATGGTACTGGGAGGGAAGCAGATCTGGGTTCAAATACTATTAGATCCTTTCAGCGTTTTGCTTTATGTTAATGGACGAGAGTGCCACACACGGACGGGTTTTGCTCTTTAGCGAAAATCAAGCAAGCACATCTAATGTATTTTAAATGATTTCGAATACAATTTATACCGAGGTCTGACAGTAAGGGAGGAGGAGGGTAAGGGGAGGGAAAATGTGTGTCTCAGTTTTTACAACGAATGGAACGGAACAGAATGTTCTTTGACCTTGAATATAAAAACAGATTTTAACCTCGCCTTCAGTCTAACTATAGATGCAGGTGATTCGTCCCAAACTACACCCTATTCCCTATATAGGGGCACTACTTTTAACTGGGGCCCACCAAAAGTAGTGCACTATATAGGCAATAGGATTCCATTTAGGACTATTTTGGGATTAGACAGGCCACAGCTAAACCCAGAAAACCAGGGATCAAACGTTGTTTTCATCCTTACCTGCATGGAAATTCTCACCCATTAGTCATTGCCTGGCCTTACTCATAATACAACTCAGCACGACATTTTTTTAAATGCCCAAAATGGTAACAACACGCAATATAAACAGACCAGAGACCTTGACGGTCTGCATTAAAAAAAGCCCACTTTACATTTCAATGCTGGAAATGTTGACCTTGACACTAGGAACAATATTACATAACATTTGTTTAATCCACGTTTTGGTAACAGAGACCAACCAGTGAAGAAACGGATGCAGAGGTTAACATATATATTCTGGCAGGCAGTGAGACAACTGGCAGGCAGATCGAAACATCACACTTTTCACTCTACTATTTCAGTGCTCTATAAAAAGTTGCAGAAAATGGTGAAACTGTCAGAGCCTGCTATTTACTATGTACTGTTCCAGTCTGGGATATAGATAGAGTTTACTATGTTCCAGTCTGGGATACAGATAGAGTTTACTATGTTCCAGTCTGGGATATAGATAGAGTTTACTATGTTCCAGTCTGGGACTATAGATAGAGTTTACTATGTTCCAGTCTGGGATATAGATAGAGTTTACTATGTTCCAGTCTGGGATACAGGTAGAGTTTACTATGTTCCAGTCTGGGACTATAGATAGAGTTTACTATGTTCCAGTCTGGGATATAGATAGAGTTTACTATGTTCCAGTCTGGGATATAGATAGAGTTTACTATGTTCCAGTCTGGGATATAGATAGAGTTTACTATGTTCCAGTCTGGGACTATAGATAGAGTTTACTATGTTCCAGTCTGGGATACAGATAGAGTTTACTATGTTCCAGTCTGGGATATAGATAGAGTTTACTATGTTCCAGTCTGTTCCAGTCTGGGACTATAGATAGAGTTTACTATGTTCCAGTCTGGGATATAGATAGAGTTTACTATGTTCCAGTCTGGGACTATAGATAGAGTTTACTATGTTCCAGTCTGGGACTATAGATAGAGTTTACTATGTTCCAGTCTGAGACTATAGATAGAGTTTACTATGTTCCAGTCTGGGATATAGATAGAGTTTACTATGTTCCAGTCTGGGATATAGATAGAGTTTACTATGTTCCAGTCTGGGATATAGATAGAGTTTACTATGTTCCAGTCTGGGATATAGATAGAGTTTACTATGTTCCAGTCTGAGACTATAGATAGAGTTTACTATGTTCCAGTCTGGGATATAGATAGAGTTTACTATGTTCCAGTCTGAGACTATAGATAGAGTTTACTATGTTCCAGTCTGAGACTATAGATAGAGTTTACTATGTTCCAGTCTGGGACTATAGATAGAGTTTACTATGTTCCAGTCTGGGATATAGATAGAGTTTACTATGTTCCAGTCTGGGATATAGATAGAGTTTACTATGTTCCAGTCTGGGATATAGATAGAGTTTACTATGTTCCAGTCTGGGATATAGATAGAGTTTACTATGTTCCAGTCTGAGACTATAGATAGAGTTTACTATGTTCCAGTCTGAGACTATAGATAGAGTTTACTATGTTCCAGTCTGAGACTATAGATAGAGTTTACTATGTTCCAGTCTGTGACTATAGATAGAGTTTACTATGTTCCAGTCTGAGACTATAGATAGAGTTTACTATGTTCCAGTCTGAGACTATAGATAGAGTTTACTATGTTCCAGTCTGGGATATAGATAGAGTTTACTATGTTCCAGTCTGGGATATAGATAGAGTTTACTATGTTCCAGTCTGGGATATAGATAGAGTTTACTATGTTCCAGTCTGAGACTATAGATAGAGTTTACTATGTTCCAGTCTGAGACTATAGATAGAGTTTACTATGTTCCAGTCTGAGACTATAGATAGAGTTTACTATGTTCCAGTCTGAGACTATAGATAGAGTTTACTATGTTCCAGTCTGAGACTATAGATAGAGTTTACTATGTTCCAGTCTGAGACTATAGATAGAGTTTACTATGTTCCAGTCTGAGACTATAGATAAAGGGTTTTTAAACTGCATCCTACGGGGTGCCATCATAACCATCTGTAGGATTACCCTACTGCCCTCTGGACATACTGCATAACCATCTGTAGGATTACCCCACAGCCCTCTGGACATACTGCATAACCATCTGTAGGATTACCCCACAGCCCTCTTGATATACTGCATAACCATCTGTAGGATTACCCCACAGCCCTCTTGATATTCTGCATAACCATCTGTAGGATTACCCCACAGCCCTCTTGATATACTGCATAACCATCTGTAGGATTACCCCACAGCCCTCTTGATATTCTGCATAACCATCTGTAGGATTACCCTACAGCCCTCTTGATTTTTCCATTTAACCATCTGTAGGATTACCCTACAGCCCTCTTGATATACTGCATAACCATCTGTAGGATTACCCTACAGCCCTCTTGATTTTTCCATATAACCATCTGTAGGATTACCCTACAGCCCTCTTGATATACTGCATAACCATCTGTAGGATTACCCCACAGCCCTCTTGATATACTGCATATAACCATCTGTAGGATTACCCCAGCCCTCAGCATCCATCTTGAGCCCTCTTGATACTGCCCAACCATCTGTAGGATTACCCTACAGCCCTCTTGATATACTGCATATCCATCTGTAGGATTACCCCACAGCCCTCTTGATTTTTCCATATAACCATCTGTAGGATTACCCTACAGCCCTCTTGATATACTGCATAACCATCTGTAGGATTACCCCACAGCCCTCTTGATATACTGCTTAACCATCTGTAGGATTACCCCACAGCCCTCTTGATATACTGCATATCCATCTGTAGGATTACCCCACAGCCCTCTTGATATACTGCCTATCCATCTGTAGGATTACCCCACAGCCCTCTTGATATACTGCATATCCATCTGTAGGATTACCCCACAGCCCTCTTGATATACCATATAACCATCTGTAGGATTACCCACAGCCCTCTTGATATACTGCATAACCATCTGTAGGATTACCCCACAGCCCTCTTGATATATATAACCATCTGTAGGATTACCCCACAGCCCTCTTGATATACTGCATATCCATCTGTAGGATTACCCCACAGCCCTCTTGATATACCATATAACCATCTGTAGGATTACCCCACAGCCCTCTTGATATACTGCATAACCATCTGTAGGATTACCCCACAGCCCTCTTGATATACCATATAACCATCTGTAGGATTTCCCGAAATGGTTAACATTTAAAACATATTTTGTATTATACTGTAAGTACTCCCCAACACCTCTCTCATTCATTTGCATGGCAAATTAGCCCTTGTCATTAGGACAATATACCATGCCTGGTCACCCCTCCGGACATAAAACCACAGGATTAACCCACATCTTTACTCAGAGGCATTCAACTACAGTCTGTAGCATACCTTAACCTATTGAACTTCCCCTCAACTTCCCCTCAACCTCACCCTCAACTTCACCTCAACTTCCCCTCAACTTCACCTCAACTTCCCCTCAACTTCCCCTCAACTTCACCCTCACCTTCCCTCAACTTCACCCTCAACTTCACCCTCAACCTCACCCTCAACTTCCCCTCAACTTCACCCTCAACTTCACCTCAACTTCACCCTCACCTTTCCCTCAACTTCACCCTCACCTTCACCTCAACTTCCCCTCAACTTCACTTCAACTTCACCCTCAACCTCAACTTCACCTCAACTTCACCTCAACTTCCCTCAACTTCCCCCTTCCCCTCAACTTCACCCTCAACTTTACCTCAACTTCACCTCAACTTCCCCTCAACTTCACCTCAACTTCCCCTCAACTTCACCTCAACTTCACCCTCAACTTCACCCTCAACTTCACCTCAACTTCACCCTCAACTTCACCTCAACTTCACCCTCACCTTCCCCTCAACTTCACCCTCAACTTCACCTCAACTTCCCCTCAACTTCACTTCAATTTCACCTCAACTTCCCGTCAACTTCCCGTCAACTTCCCCTCAATTTCACCTCAACTTCCCCTCAATTTCACCTCAACTTCACCTCAACTTCACTTCAACTTCCCCTCAACTTCACCTCAACTTCACCTCAGACTAACCTACTCCTACGTTTTTGTTGTCGATACCTGGGTTTACACTTTCAAGAGGCGGTGTGTGTGTGTGTCTTTATGTGTGTGTGTGTGTGTGCGTGTGTGTGTGTGTGTGTGTGTGTGTGTGTGCGTGCGTGTGTGTGTGTGTGTCTGTGTGCCGTGACCACAGGCAAGGAATTAATTGTTAATGTGTTTGTTCACCTGTCTGGGTTAGTTGTTCTGTACTATATGTACCTATAATTGGCGGTGGCACCCTATCATTACAGAGACAGTTACGAAACATTTACTTTTTATAATGTTGACTTTTATTTACCAAGATACACACACCTGTAAATACTCACTCCAACCTTCATACAGTACACACACCTGAGAAATTAAAAGGCAAACCAAGAAGGCTACACACACACACACACACAAACATAAACACCGCACACACACACACACACACACACACACACACACAAACATAAACACCGCACCACACACGCACGCACACACACACACACACACACACACACACACACACACACAAACACACACAAAGACACACACACAAACACACACTCACACAAAGACACACACACACACAAACAAACACACACAAACACAAGCAGCATTTTGACCCATTTATTAGGTCTAAATAGGGCAGGAGCATTAGGGCTTCCATGGGACACCACGGAGCAGGAGCTGTCATGATGAACTAGCCTGGGACACCACGGAGTAGGAGCTGTCATGATGAACTACCCTGGGACACCACGGAGCAGGAGCTGTCATGATGAACTAGCCTGGGACACCACGGAGCAGGAGCTGTCATGATGAACTAGCCTGGGACACCACAGAGCAGGAGCTGTCATGATGAACTAGCCTTTGACACCACGGAGCAGGAGCTGTCATGATGAACTAGCCAGGGACACTACGGAGCAGGAGCTGTCATGATGAACTATCCTGGGACACCACGGAGCAGGAGCTGTCATGATGAACTAGCCTGGGACACCACAGAGCAGGAGCTGTCATGATGAACTAGCCAGGGACACCACGGAGCAGGAGCTGTCATTATGAACTAGCCTTGGACACCACGGAGCAGGAGCTGTCATTATGAACTAGCCTGGGACACCACGGAGCAGGAGCTGTCATTATGAACTAGCCTGGGACACCATAGAGCAGGAGCTGTCGTGATGAACTAGCCTTTGACACCACGGAGCAGGAGCTGTCATGATGAACTAGCCAGGGACACCACGGAGCAGGAGCTGTCATTATGAACTAGCCTTGGACACCACGGAGCAGGAGCTGTCATGTTGACCTAGCCTGGGACACCATAGAGCAAGAGCTGTCATTATGAACTAGCCTGGGACACCACGGAGCAGGAGCTGTCATGTTGAACTAGCCTGGGACACCACGGAGCAGGATCTGAAATTATGAACTAGCCAAGGACACCACAGAGCAGGAGCTGTCATGATGAACTAGCCTGGGACACCACGGAGCAGGAGCTGTCACGATGAACTAGCCTGGGACACCACAGAGCAGGAGCTGTCATGATAAACTAGCCTGGGACACCACGGAGCAGGAGCTGTCATTATGAACTAGCCTGGGACACCACGGAGCAGGAGCTGTCATGTTGAACTAGCCTGGGACACCACGGAGCAGGAGCTGTCATTATGAACTAGCCTGGGACACCACGGAGCAGGAGCTGTCATGATGAACTAGCCTGGGACACCACGGAGCAGGAGCTGTCATGATGAACTAGCCTGGGACACCACAGAGCAGGAGCTGTCATGATGAAATAGCCTTTGACACCACGGAGCAGGAGCTGTCATGATGAACTAGCCAGGGACACTACGGAGCAGGAGCTGTCATGATGAACTATCCTGGGACACCACGGAGCAGGAGCTGTCATGATGAACTAGCCTGGGACACCACGGAGCAGGAGCTGTCATGATGAACTAGCCTGGGACACCACGGAGCAGGAGCTGTCATGATGAACTACCCTGGGACACCACGGAGCAGGAGCTGTCATGATGAACTAGCCTGGGACACCACAGAGCAGGAGCTGTCATGATGAACTAGCCAGGGACACCACGGAGCAGGAGCTGTCATTATGAACTAGCCTTGGACACCACGGAGCAGGAGCTGTCATTATGAACTAGCCTGGGACACCACGGAGCAGGAGCTGTCATGATGAACTAGCCTGGGACACCACGGAGCAGGAGCTGTCGATATGAACTAGCCTGGGACACCACAGAGCAGGAACTGTCACGATGAACTAGCCTGGGACACCACAGAGCAGGAGCTGTCATGATAAACTAGCCTGGGACACCACGGAGCAGGAGCTGTCATTATGAACTAGCCTGGGACACCACGGAGCAGGAGCTGTCATGTTGAACTAGCCTGGGACACCACGGAGCAGGAGCTGTCATTATGAACTAGCCTGGGACACCACGGAGCAGGAGCTGTCATGATGAACTAGCCTGGGACACCACGGAGCAGGAGCTGTCATGATGAACTAGCCTGGGACACCACAGAGCAGGAGCTGTCATGATGAAATAGCCTTTGACACCACGGAGCAGGAGCTGTCATGATGAACTAGCCAGGGACACGGAGCAGGAGCTGTCATGATGAACTACGGAGCAGGAGCTGTCATGATGAACTAGCCTGGGACACCACGGAGCAGGAGCTGTCATGATGAACTAGCCTGGGACACCACGGAGCAGGAGCTGTCATGATGAACTAGCCTGGGACACCACGGAGCAGGAGCTGTCATGATGAACTAGCCTGGGACACCACGGAGCAGGAGCTGTCATGATGAACTAACCTGGGACACCACAGAGCAGGAGCTGTCATGATGAACTAGCCAGGGACACCACGGAGCAGGAGCTGTCATTATGAACTAGCCTTGGACACCACGGAGCAGGAGCTGTCATTATGAACTAGCCTGGGACACCATAGAGCAGGAGCTGTCATGATGAACTAGCCTGGGACACCATGGAGCAGGAGCTGTCATATGAACTAGCCTGGGACACCACGGAGCAGGAGCTGTCGTGATAAACTAGCCTTTGACACCACGGAGCAGGAGTTGTCATGATGAACTAGCCAGGGACACCACGGAGCAGGAGCTGTCATTATGAACTAGCCTTGGACACCACGGAGCAGGAGCTGTCATGTTGACCTAGCCTGGGACACCATAGAGCAGGAGCTGTCATTATGAACTAGCCTGGGACACCACGGAGCAGGAGCTGTCATGTTGAACTAGCCTGGGACACCACGGAGCAGGATCTGAAATTATGAACTAGCCAAGGACACCACAGAGCAGGAGCTGTCATGATGAACTAGCCTGGGACATCACGGAGCAGGAGCTGTCATATGAACTAGCCTGGGACACCACAGAGCAGGAACTGTCACGATGAACTAGCCTGGGACACCACAGAGCAGGAGCTGTCATGATAAACTAGCCTGGGACACCACGGAGCAGGAGCTGTCATTATGAACTAGCCTGGGACACCACGGAGCAGGAGCTGTCATGTTGAACTAGCCTGGGACACCACGGAGCAGGAGCTGTCATTATGAACTAGCCTGGGACACCACGGAGCAGGAGCTGTCATGATGAACTAGCCTGGGACACCACGGAGCAGGAGCTGTCATGATGAACTAGCCTGGGACACCACAGAGCAGGAGCTGTCATGATGAAATAGCCTTTGACACCACGGAGCAGGAGCTGTCATGATGAACTAGCCAGGGACACTACGGAGCAGGAGCTGTCATGATGAACTATCCTGGGACACCACGGAGCAGGAGCTGTCATGATGAACTAGCCTGGGACACCACGGAGCAGGAGCTGTCATGATGAACTAGCCTGGGACACCACGGAGCAGGAGCTGTCATGATGAACTAGCCTGGGACACCACGGAGCAGGAGCTGTCATGATGAACTAGCCTGGGACACCACGGAGCAGGAGCTGTCATGATGAACTAGCCTGGGACACCACGGAGCAGGAGCTGTCATGATGAACTAGCCTGGGACACCACGGAGCAGGAGCTGTCATGATGAACTAGCCTGGGACACCACGGAGCAGGAGCTGTCATGATGAACTAGCCTGGGACACCACAGAGCAGGAGCTGTCATGATGAACTAGCCAGGGACACCACGGAGCAGGAGCTGTCATTATGAACTAGCCTGGGACACCACGGAGCAGGAGCTGTCATTATGAACTAGCCTGGGACACCACGGAGCAGGAGCTGTCATGATGAACTAGCCTGGGACACCACGGAGCAGGAGCTGTCATATGAACTAGCCTGGGACACCACAGAGCAGGAACTGTCACGATGAACTAGCCTGGGACACCACAGAGCAGGAGCTGTCATGATAAACTAGCCTGGGACACCACGGAGCAGGAGCTGTCATTATGAACTAGCCTGGGACACCACGGAGCAGGAGCTGTCATGTTGAACTAGCCTGGGACACCACGGAGCAGGAGCTGTCATTATGAACTAGCCTGGGACACCACGGAGCAGGAGCTGTCATGATGAACTAGCCTGGGACACCACGGAGCAGGAGCTGTCATGATGAACTAGCCTGGGACACCACAGAGCAGGAGCTGTCATGATGAAATAGCCTTTGACACCACGGAGCAGGAGCTGTCATGATGAACTAGCCAGGGACACTACGGAGCAGGAGCTGTCATGATGAACTATCCTGGGACACCACGGAGCAGGAGCTGTCATGATGAACTAGCCTGGGACACCACGGAGCAGGAGCTGTCATGATGAACTAGCCTGGGACACCACGGAGCAGGAGCTGTCATGATGAACTACCCTGGGACACCACGGAGCAGGAGCTGTCATGATGAACTAGCCTGGGACACCACAGAGCAGGAGCTGTCATGATGAACTAGCCTGGGACACCACGGAGCAGGAGCTGTCATGATGAACTAGCCTGGGACACCACGGAGCAGGAGCTGTCATTATGAACTAGCCTGGGACACCATAGAGCAGGAGCTGTCATGATGAACTAGCCTGGGACACCACGGAGCAGGAGCTGTCATTATGAACTAGCCTGGGACACCACGGAGCAGGAGCTGTCATGATGAACTAGCCTTTGACACCACGGAGCAGGAGCTGTCATGATGAACTAGCCAGGGACACCACGGAGCAGGAGCTGTCATTATGAACTAGCCTTGGACACCACGGAGCAGGAGCTGTCATGTTGACCTAGCCTGGGACACCATAGAGCAGGAGCTGTCATTATGAACTAGCCTGGGACACCACGGAGCAGGAGCTGTCATGTTGAACTAGCCTGGGACACCACGGAGCAGGATCTGAAATTATGAACTAGCCAAGGACACCACAGAGCAGGAGCTGTCATGATGAACTAGCCTGGGACATCACGGAGCAGGAGCTGTCGATATGAACTAGCCTGGGACACCACAGAGCAGGAACTGTCACGATGAACTAGCCTGGGACACCACAGAGCAGGAGCTGTCATGATAAACTAGCCTGGGACACCACGGAGCAGGAGCTGTCATTATGAACTAGCCTGGGACACCACGGAGCAGGAGCTGTCATGTTGAACTAGCCTGGGACACCACGGAGCAGGAGCTGTCATTATGAACTAGCCTGGGACACCACGGAGCAGGAGCTGTCATGATGAACTAGCCTGGGACACCACGGAGCAGGAGCTGTCATGATGAACTAGCCTGGGACACCACAGAGCAGGAGCTGTCATGATGAAATAGCCTTTGACACCACGGAGCAGGAGCTGTCATGATGAACTAGCCAGGGACACTACGGAGCAGGAGCTGTCATGATGAACTATCCTGGGACACCACGGAGCAGGAGCTGTCATGATGAACTAGCCTGGGACACCACGGAGCAGGAGCTGTCATGATGAACTAGCCTGGGACACCACGGAGCAGGAGCTGTCATGATGAACTACCCTGGGACACCACGGAGCAGGAGCTGTCATGATGAGCCTGGGACACCACGGAGCAGGAGCTGTCATGATGAACTAGCCTGGGACACCACGGAGCAAGAGCTGTCATTATGAACTAGCCTGGGACACCACGGAGCAGGAGCTGTCATGTTGAACTAGCCTGGGACACCACGGAGCAGGATCTGAAATTATGAACTAGCCTAGGACACCACAGAGCAGGAGCTGTCATGATGAACTAGCCTGGGACACCACGGAGCAGGAGCTGTCATGATGAATTAGCCTGGGACACCACGGAGCAGGAGCTGTCATGATGAACTAACCTGGGACACCACGGAGCAGGAGCTGTCATGATGAACTAGCCTGGGACACCACGGAGCAGGAGCTGTCATGATGAACTAGCCTGGGACACCACGGAGCAGGAGCTGTCATGATGAACTAGCCAGGGACACCACGGAGCAGGAGCTGTCATGATGAACTAGCCTGGGACACCACAGAGCAGGAGCTGTCATGATGAACTAGCCAGGGACACCACGGAGCAGGAGCTGTCATTATGAACTAGCCTTGGACACCACGGAGCAAGAGCTGTCATTATGAACTAGCCTGGGACACCACGGAGCAGGAGCTGTCATTATGAACTAGCCTGGGACACCATAGAGCAGGAGCTGTCGTGATGAACTAGCCTTTGACACCACGGAGCAGGAGCTGTCATGATGAACTAGCCAGGGACACCACGGAGCAGGAGCTGTCATTATGAACTAGCCTTGGACACCACGGAGCAGGAGCTGTCATGTTGACCTAGCCTGGGACACCATAGAGCAGGAGCTGTCATTATGAACTAGCCTGGGACACCACGGAGCAGGAGCTGTCATGTTGAACTAGCCTGGGACACCACGGAGCAGGATCTGAAATTATGAACTAGCCAAGGACACCACAGAGCAGGAGCTGTCATGATGAACTAGCCTGGGACACCACGGAGCAGGAGCTGTCACGATGAACTAGCCTGGGACACCACAGAGCAGGAGCTGTCATGATAAACTAGCCTGGGACACCACGGAGCAGGAGCTGTCATTATGAACTAGCCTGGGACACCACGGAGCAGGAGCTGTCATGTTGAACTAGCCTGGGACACCACGGAGCAGGAGCTGTCATTATGAACTAGCCTGGGACACCACGGAGCAGGAGCTGTCATGATGAACTAGCCTGGGACACCACGGAGCAGGAGCTGTCATGATGAACTAGCCTGGGACACCACAGAGCAGGAGCTGTCATGATGAAATAGCCTTTGACACCACGGAGCAGGAGCTGTCATGATGAACTAGCCAGGGACACTACGGAGCAGGAGCTGTCATGATGAACTATCCTGGGACACCACGGAGCAGGAGCTGTCATGATGAACTAGCCTGGGACACCACGGAGCAGGAGCTGTCATGATGAACTAGCCTGGGACACCACGGAGTAGGAGCTGTCATGATGAACTACCCTGGGACACCACGGAGCAGGAGCTGTCATGATGAACTAGCCTGGGACACCACAGAGCAGGAGCTGTCATGATGAACTAGCCAGGGACACCACGGAGCAGGAGCTGTCATTATGAACTAGCCTTGGACACCACGGAGCAGGAGCTGTCATTATGAACTAGCCTGGGACACCACGGAGCAGGAGCTGTCATGATGAACTAGCCTGGGACACCACGGAGCAGGAGCTGTCGATATGAACTAGCCTGGGACACCACAGAGCAGGAACTGTCACGATGAACTAGCCTGGGACACCACAGAGCAGGAGCTGTCATGATAAACTAGCCTGGGACACCACGGAGCAGGAGCTGTCATTATGAACTAGCCTGGGACACCACGGAGCAGGAGCTGTCATGTTGAACTAGCCTGGGACACCACGGAGCAGGAGCTGTCATTATGAACTAGCCTGGGACACCACGGAGCAGGAGCTGTCATGATGAACTAGCCTGGGACACCACGGAGCAGGAGCTGTCATGATGAACTAGCCTGGGACACCACAGAGCAGGAGCTGTCATGATGAAATAGCCTTTGACACCACGGAGCAGGAGCTGTCATGATGAACTAGCCAGGGACACTACGGAGCAGGAGCTGTCATGATGAACTATCCTGGGACACCACGGAGCAGGAGCTGTCATGATGAACTAGCCTGGGACACCACGGAGCAGGAGCTGTCATGATGAACTAGCCTGGGACACCACGGAGCAGGAGCTGTCATGATGAACTACCCTGGGACACCACGGAGCAGGAGCTGTCATGATGAACTAGCCTGGGACACCACAGAGCAGGAGCTGTCATGATGAACTAGCCTGGGACACCACGGAGCAGGAGCTGTCATTATGAACTAGCCTGGGACACCACGGAGCAGGAGCTGTCATTATGAACTAGCCTGGGACACCACGGAGCAGGAGCTGTCATTATGAACTAGCCTGGGACACCTAGAGCAGGAGCTGTCATGATGAACTAGCCTGGGACACCACGGAGCAGGAGCTGTCATGATGAACTAGCCTGGGACACCACGGAGCAGGAGCTGTCATGATGAACTAGCCTGGGACACCACGGAGCAGGAGCTGTCATGATGAACTAGCCTGGGACACCACGGAGCAGGAGCTGTCATGATGAACTAGCCAGGGACACCACGGAGCAGGAGCTGTCATTATGAACTAGCCTTGGACACCACGGAGCAGGAGCTGTCATGATGAACTAGCCTGGGACACCATAGAGCAGGAGCTGTCATTATGAACTAGCCTGGGACACCACGGAGCAGGAGCTGTCATGTTGAACTAGCCTGGGACACCACGGAGCAGGATCTGAAATTATGAACTAGCCAAGGACACCACAGAGCAGGAGCTGTCATGATGAACTAGCCTGGGACATCACGGAGCAGGAGCTGTCATATGAACTAGCCTGGGACACCACAGAGCAGGAGCTGTCATGATGAACTAGCCTGGGACACCACAGAGCAGGAGCTGTCATGATAAACTAGCCTGGGACACCACGGAGCAGGAGCTGTCATTATGAACTAGCCTGGGACACCACGGAGCAGGAGCTGTCATGTTGAACTAGCCTGGGACACCACGGAGCAGGAGCTGTCATTATGAACTAGCCTGGGACACCACGGAGCAGGAGCTGTCATGATGAACTAGCCTGGGACACCACGGCAGGAGCTGTCATGATGAACTAGCCTGGGACACCACAGAGCAGGAGCTGTCATGATGAACTAGCCTGGGACACCACGGAGCAGGAGCTGTCATGATGAACTAGCCAGGGACACCACGGAGCAGGAGCTGTCATGATGAACTAGCCTGGGACACCACGGAGCAGGAGCTGTCATGATGAACTAGCCTGGGACACCACGGAGCAGGAGCTGTCATGATGAACTAGCCTGGGACACCACGGAGTAGGAGCTGTCATGATGAACTAGCCTGGGACACCACGGAGCAGGAGCTGTCATGATGAACTAGCCTGGGACACCACGGAGCAGGAGCTGTCATGATGAACTAGCCTGGGACACCACAGAGCAGGAGCTGTCATGATGAACTAGCCTGGGACACCACGGAGCAGGAGCTGTCATGATGAACTAGCCTGGGACACCACGGAGCAGGAGCTGTCATGATGAACTAGCCTGGGACACCACGGAGCAGGAGCTGTCATGATGAACTAGCCTGGGACACCACGGAGCAGGAGCTGTCATGATGAACTAGCCTGGGACACCACGGAGCAGGAGCTGTCATGATGAACTAGCCTGGGACACCACGGAGCAGGAGCTGTCATGATGAACTAGCCTGGGACACCACGGAGCAGGAGCTGTCATGATGAACTAGCCTGGGACACCACAGAGCAGGAGCTGTCATGATGAACTAGCCAGGGACACCACGGAGCAGGAGCTGTCATTATGAACTAGCCTGGGACACCACGGAGCAGGAGCTGTCATGATGAACTAGCCTGGGACACCACGGAGCAGGAGCTGTCATATGAACTAGCCTGGGACACCACGGAGCAGGAGCTGTCATGATGAACTAGCCTGGGACACCACAGAGCAGGAGCTGTCATGATGAACTAGCCTGGGACACCACGGAGCAGGAGCTGTCATATGAACTAGCCTGGGACACCACAGAGCAGGAACTGTCACGATGAACTAGCCTGGGACACCACAGAGCAGGAGCTGTCATGATAAACTAGCCTGGGACACCACGGAGCAGGAGCTGTCATTATGAACTAGCCTGGGACACCACGGAGCAGGAGCTGTCATGTTGAACTAGCCTGGGACACCACGGAGCAGGAGCTGTCATTATGAACTAGCCTGGGACACCACGGAGCAGGAGCTGTCATGATGAACTAGCCTGGGACACCACGGAGCAGGAGCTGTCATGATGAACTAGCCTGGGACACCACAGAGCAGGAGCTGTCATGATGAAATAGCCTTTGACACCACGGAGCAGGAGCTGTCATGATGAACTAGCCAGGGACACCACGGAGCAGGAGCTGTCATGATGAACTATCCTGGGACACCACGGAGCAGGAGCTGTCATGATGAACTAGCCTGGGACACCACGGAGCAGGAGCTGTCATGATGAACTAGCCTGGGACACCACGGAGCAGGAGCTGTCATGATGAACTACCCTGGGACACCACGGAGCAGGAGCTGTCATGATGAACTAGCCTGGGACACCACAGAGCAGGAGCTGTCATGATGAACTAGCCAGGGACACCACGGAGCAGGAGCTGTCATTATGAACTAGCCTTGGACACCACGGAGCAGGAGCTGTCATTATGAACTAGCCTGGGACACCACGGAGCAGGAGCTGTCATTATGAACTAGCCTGGGACACCATAGAGCAGGAGCTGTCATGATGAACTAGCCTGGGACACCACGGAGCAGGAGCTGTCATATGAACTAGCCTGGGACACCACGGAGCAGGAGCTGTCATGATGAACTAGCCTGGGACACCCGGAGCAGGAGCTGTCATGATGAGCCTGACACCACGGAGCAGGAGCTGTCATGATGAACTAGCCAGGGACACCACGGAGCAGGAGCTGTCATTATGAACTAGCCTTGGACACCACGGAGCAGGAGCTGTCATGTTGACCTAGCCTGGGACACCATAGAGCAGGAGCTGTCATTATGAACTAGCCTGGGACACCACGGAGCAGGAGCTGTCATGTTGAACTAGCCTGGGACACCACGGAGCAGGATCTGAAATTATGAACTAGCCAAGGACACCACAGAGCAGGAGCTGTCATGATGAACTAGCCTGGGACATCACGGAGCAGGAGCTGTCGATATGAACTAGCCTGGGACACCACAGAGCAGGAACTGTCACGATGAACTAGCCTGGGACACCACAGAGCAGGAGCTGTCATGATAAACTAGCCTGGGACACCACGGAGCAGGAGCTGTCATTATGAACTAGCCTGGGACACCACGGAGCAGGAGCTGTCATGTTGAACTAGCCTGGGACACCACGGAGCAGGAGCTGTCATTATGAACTAGCCTGGGACACCACGGAGCAGGAGCTGTCATGATGAACTAGCCTGGGACACCACGGAGCAGGAGCTGTCATGATGAACTAGCCTGGGACACCACAGAGCAGGAGCTGTCATGATGAAATAGCCTTTGACACCACGGAGCAGGAGCTGTCATGATGAACTAGCCAGGGACACTACGGAGCAGGAGCTGTCATGATGAACTATCCTGGGACACCACGGAGCAGGAGCTGTCATGATGAACTAGCCTGGGACACCACGGAGCAGGAGCTGTCATGATGAACTAGCCTGGGACACCACGGAGCAGGAGCTGTCATGATGAACTACCCTGGGACACCACGGAGCAGGAGCTGTCATGATGAACTAGCCTGGGACACCACGGAGCAGGAGCTGTCATGATGAACTAGCCTGGGACACCACGGAGCAGGAGCTGTCATGATGAACTAGCCTGGGACACCACGGAGCAGGAGCTGTCATGATGAATTAGCCTGGGACACCACGGAGCAGGAGCTGTCATGATGAACTAACCTGGGACACCACGGAGCAGGAGCTGTCATGATGAACTAGCCTGGGACACCACGGAGCAGGAGCTGTCATGATGAACTAGCCTGGGACACCACGGAGCAGGAGCTGTCATGATGAACTAGCCAGGGACACCACGGAGCAGGAGCTGTCATGATGAACTATCCTGGGACACCACGGAGCAGGAGCTGTCATGATGAACTAGCCTGGGACACCACAGAGCAGGAGCTGTCATGATGACCACGGAGCAGGAGCCAGGGACACCACGGAGCAGGAGCTGTCATTATGAACTAGCCTGGGACACCACGGAGCAGGAGCTGTCATGATGAACTAGCCTGGGACACCACGGAGCAGGAGCTGTCATGATGAACTAGCCTGGGACACCACGGAGCAGGAGCTGTCATGATGAACTAGCCTGGGACACCACGGAGCAGGAGCTGTCATGATGAACTAGCCTGGGACACCACGGAGCAGGAGCTGTCATTATGCCTGGGACACCACGGAGCAGGAGCTGTCATGTGATGAACTAGCCTGGGACACCACGGAGCAGGAGCTGTCATTATGAACTAGCCTGGGACACCACGGAGCAGGAGCTGTCATGTTGAACTAGCCTGGGACACCACAGAGCAGGAGCTGTCATGATGAACTAGCCTGGGACACCACGGAGCAGGAGCTGTCATGATGAACTAGCCTGGGACACCACGGAGCAGGAGTTGTCATGATCAATTAGCCTGGGACACCACGGAGCAGGAGCTGTCATGATGAACTAGCCTGGGACACCACGGAGCAGGAGCTGTCATGATGAATTAGCCTGGGACACCACGGAGCAGGAGCTGTCATGATGAACTAGCCTGGGACACCACGGAGCAGGAGCTGTCATGATGAACTAGCCTGGGACACCACGGAGCAGGAGCTGTCATGATGAACTAGCCTGGGACACCACGGAGCAGGAGCTGTCATGATAAACTAGCCTGGGACACCACGGAGCAGGAGCTGTCATGATGAACTAGCCTGGGACACCACGGAGCAGGAGCTGTCATGATGAACTAGCCTGGGACACCACGGAGCAGGAGCTGTCATGATGAACTAGCCTGGGACACCACGGAGCAGGAGCTGTCATGATGAACTAGCCTGGGACACCACACGGAGCAGGAGCTGTCATGATGAACTAGCCTGGGACACCACGGAGCAGGAGCTGTCATGATGAATTAGCCTGGGACACCACGGAGCAGGAGCTGTCATGATGAACTAGCCTGGGACACCACGGAGCAGGAGCTGTCATGATGAGCCTGGGACACCACGGAGCAGGAGCTGTCATGATGAACTAGCCTGGGACACCACGGAGCAGGAGCTGTCATGATGAACTAGCCAGGGACACCACGGAGCAGGAGCTGTCATGATGAACTAGCCTGGGACACCACAGAGCAGGAGCTGTCATGATGAACTAGCCAGGGACACCACGGAGCAGGAGCTGTCATTATGAACTAGCCTGGGACACCACGGAGCAGGAGCTGTCATGATGAACTAGCCTGGGACACCACGGAGCAGGAGCTGTCATATGAACTAGCCTGGGACACCACGGAGCAGGAGCTGTCGTGATGAACTAGCCTTTGACACCACGGAACAGGAGCTGTCATGATGAACTAGCCAGGGACACCACGGAGCAGGAGCTGTCATTATGAACTAGCCTTGGACACCACGGAGCAGGAGCTGTCATGTTGAACTAGCCTGGGACACCATAGAGCAGGAGCTGTCATTATGAACTAGCCTGGGACACCACGGAGCAGGAGCTGTCATGTTGAACTAGCCTGGGACACCACGGAGCAGGATCTGAAATTATGAACTAGCCAAGGACACCACAGAGCAGGAGCTGTCATGATGAACTAGCCTGGGACACCACGGAGCAGGAGCTGTCATGATGAACTAGCCTGGGACACCACAGAGCAGGAACTGTCAGGATGAACTAGCCTGGGACACCACAGAGCAGGAGCTGTCATGATAAACTAGCCTGGGACACCACGGAGCAGGAGCTGTCATTATGAACTAGCCTGGGACACCACGGAGCAGGAGCTGTCATGTTGAACTAGCCTGGGACACCACGGAGCAGGAGCTGTCATTATGAACTAGCCTGGGACACCACACGGAGCAGGAGCTGTCATGATGAACTAGCCTGGGACACCACGGAGCAGGAGCTGTCATGATGAACTAGCCTGGGACACCACAGAGCAGGAGCTGTCATGATGAAATAGCCTTTGACACCACGGAGCAGGAGCTGTCATGATGAACTAGCCAGGGACACTACGGAGCAGGAGCTGTCATGATGAACTATCCTGGGACACCGGAGCAGGAGCTGTCATGATGAACTAGCCTGGGACACCACGGAGCAGGAGCTGTCATGATGAACTAGCCTGGGACACCACGGAGCAGGAGCTGTCATGATGAACTACCCTGGGACACCACGGAGCAGGAGCTGTCATGATGAACTAGCCTGGGACACCACGGAGCAGGAGCTGTCATTATGAACTAGCCTGGGACACCACGGAGCAGGAGCTGTCATGATGAACTAGCCTGGGACACCACGGAGCAGGAGCTGTCATGATGAACTAGCCTGGGACACCACGGAGCAGGAGCTGTCATATGAACTAGCCTGGGACACCACGGAGCAGGAGCTGTCATGATGAACTAGCCTTTGACACCACGGAGCAGGAGCTGTCATGATGAACTAGCCAGGGACACCACGGAGCAGGAGCTGTCATTATGAACTAGCCTTGGACACCACGGAGCAGGAGCTGTCATGTTGACCTAGCCTGGGACACCATAGAGCAGGAGCTGTCATTATGAACTAGCCTGGGACACCACGGAGCAGGAGCTGTCATGTTGAACTAGCCTGGGGGAGCAGGATCTGAAATTATGAACTAGCCAAGGACACCACAGAGCAGGAGCTGTCATGATGAACTAGCCTGGGACACCACGGAGCAGGAGCTGTCGATATGAACTAGCCTGGGACACCACAGAGCAGGAACTGTCACGATGAACTAGCCTGGGACACCACAGAGCAGGAGCTGTCATGATAAACTAGCCTGGGACACCACGGAGCAGGAGCTGTCATTATGAACTAGCCTGGGACACCACGGAGCAGGAGCTGTCATGTTGAACTAGCCTGGGACACCACGGAGCAGGAGCTGTCATTATGAACTAGCCTGGGACACCACGGAGCAGGAGCTGTCATGATGAACTAGCCTGGGACACCACGGAGCAGGAGCTGTCATGATGAACTAGCCTGGGACACCACAGAGCAGGAGCTGTCATGATGAAATAGCCTTTGACACCACGGAGCAGGAGCTGTCATGATGAACTAGCCAGGGACACTACGGAGCAGGAGCTGTCATGATGAACTATCCTGGGACACCACGGAGCAGGAGCTGTCATGATGAACTAGCCTGGGACACCACGGAGCAGGAGCTGTCATGATGAACTAGCCTGGGACACCACGGAGCAGGAGCTGTCATGATGAACTACCCTGGGACACCACGGAGCAGGAGCTGTCATGATGAACAGCCTGGGACACCACGGAGCAGGAGCTGTCATGATGAACTAGCCTGGGACACCACGGAGCAGGAGCTGTCATTATGAACTAGCCTGGGACACCACGGAGCAGGAGCTGTCATGTTGAACTAGCCTGGGACACCACGGAGCAGGATCTGAAATTATGAACTAGCCTAGGACACCACAGAGCAGGAGCTGTCATGATGAACTAGCCTGGGACACCACGGAGCAGGAGCTGTCGATATGAACTAGCCTGGGACACCACGGAGCAGGAACTGTCATGATGAACTAGCCTGGGACACCACAGAGCAGGAGCTGTCATGATAAACTAGCCTGGGACACCACGGAGCAGGAGCTGTCATGATGAACTAGCCTGGGACACCACTAGCCTGGGGAGCAGGAGCTGTCATGTTGAACTAGCCTGGGACACCACGGAGCAGGAGCTGTCATTATGAACTAGCCTGGGACACCACGGAGCAGGAGCTGTCATGTTGAACTAGCCTGGGACACCACAGAGCAGGAGCTGTCATGATGAACTAGCCTGGGACACCACGGAGCATGAGCTGTCATGATGAACTAGCCTGGGACACCACGGAGCAGGAGTTGTCATGATCAATTAGCCTGGGACACCACGGAGCAGGAGCTGTCATGATGAACTAGCCTGGGACACCACGGAGCAGGAGCTGTCATGATGAATTAGCCTGGGACACCACGGAGCAGGAGCTGTCATGATGAACTAACCTGGGACACCACGGAGCAGGAGCTGTCATGATGAACTAGCCTGGGACACCACGGAGCAGGAGCTGTCATGATGAACTAGCCTGGGACACCACGGAGCAGGAGCTGTCATGATGAACTAGCCTGGGACACCACGGAGCAGGAGCTTTCATGATGAACTAGCCTGGGAAACCACGGAGCAGGAGCTGTTATGATGAACTAGCCTGGGACACCACGGAGCAGGAGCTGTCATGATGAACTAGCCTGGGACACCACGGAGCAGGAGCTGTCATGATGAACTAGCCTGGGACACCACGGAGCAGGAGGTGTCATGATGAACTACCCTGGGACACCACGGAGCAGGAGCTGTCATGATGAACTAGCCTGGGACACCACGGAGCAGGAGCTGTCATGATGAACTAGCCTGGGACACCACGGAGCAGGAGCTGTCATGATGAACTAGTCTGGGACACCACGGAGCAGGAGTTGTCATGATCAATTAGCCTGGGACACCACGGAGCAGGAGCTGTCATGATGAACTAGCCTGGGACACCACGGAGCAGGAGCTGTCATGATGAACTACCCTGGGACACAACAGAGCAGGAGCTGTCATGATGAACTACCCTGGGACACAACAGAGCAGGAGCTGTCATGATGAACTAGCCTGGGACACCACGGAGCAGGAGCTGTCATGATGAACTAGCCTGGGACACCACGGAGCAGGAGCTGTCATGATGAACTACCCTGGGACACAACAGAGCAGGAGCTGTCATGATGAACTACCCTGGGACACAACAGAGCAGGAGCTGTCATGATGAACTAGCCTGGGACACCACGGAGTAGGAGCTGTCATGATGAACTACCCTGGGACACCACGGAGCAGGAGCTGTCATGATGAACTAGCCTGGGACACCACGGAGCAGGAGCTGTCATGATGAACTAGCCTGGGACACCACAGAGCAGGAGCTGTCATGATGAACTAGTCTGGGACCCCACATAGCAGGAGCTGTCATGATGAACTAGCCTGGGACACCACGGAGCATGAGCTGTCATGATGAACTAGCCTGGGACACCACGGAGCAGGAGTTGTCATGATCAATTAGCCTGGGACACCACGGAGCAGGAGCTGTCATGATGAACTAGCCTGGGACACCACGGAGCAGGAGCTGTCATGATGAACTAGCCTGGGACACCACAGAGCAGGAGCTGTCATGATGAACTAGTCTGGGACCCCACATAGCAGGAGCTGTCATGATGAACTAGCCTGGGACACCACGGAGCATGAGCTGTCATGATGAACTAGCCTGGGACACCACGGAGCAGGAGTTGTCATGATCAATTAGCCTGGGACACCACGGAGCAGGAGCTGTCATGATGAACTATCCTGGGACACCACGGAGCAGGAGCTGTCATGATGAATTAGCCTGGGACACCACGGAGCAGGAGCTGTCATGATGAACTAACCTGGGACACCACGGAGCAGGAGCTGTCATGATGAACTAGCCTGGGACACCACGGAGCAGGATCTGTCATGATGAACTAGCCTGGGACACCACGGAGCAGGAGCTGTCATGATGAACTAGCCTGGGACACCACGGAGCAGGAGCTGTCATGATGAACTAGCCTGGGACACCACGGAGCAGGAGCTGTCATGATGAACTAGCCTGGGACACCACGGAGCAGGAGCTGTCATGATGAACTAGCCTGGGACACCACGGAGCAGGAGCTGTCATGATGAACTAGCCTGGGACACCACGGAGCAGGAGCTGTCATGATGAACTACCCTGGGACACCACGGAGCAGGAGCTGTCATGATGAACTAGCCTGGGACACCACGGAGCAGGAGCTGTCATGATGAACTAGTCTGGGACACCACAGAGCAGGAGCTGTCATGATGAACTAGCCTGGGACACCACGGAGCATGAGCTGTCATGATGAACTAGCCTGGGACACCACGGAGCAGGAGTTGTCATGATCAATTAGCCTGGGACACCACGGAGCAGGAGCTGTCATGATGAACTAGCCTGGGACACCACGGAGCAGGAGCTGTCATGATGAACTAGCCTGGGACACCACAGAGCAGGAGCTGTCTGATGAATTAGCCTGGGACACCACCGAGCAGGAGCTGTCATGATGAACTAGCCTGGGACACCACGGAGCAGGAGCTGTCATGATGAACTATCCTGGGACACCACGGAGCAGGAGCTGTCATGATGAACTAGCCTGGGACACCACGGAGCAGGAGCTGTCATGATGAACTAGCCTGGGACACCACGGAGCAGGAGCTGTCATGATGAACTAGCCTGGGACACCACAGAGCAGGAGCTGTCATGTTGAACAAGCCTGGGACACCACGGAGCAGGAGCTGTCATGATGAACTAGCCTGGGACACCAAGGAGCAGGAGCTTTCATGGTGAACTAGCCTGGGACACCACGGAGCAGGAGCTGTCATGATGAACTACCCTGGGACACCACGGAGCAGGAGCTGTCATGATGAACTAGCCTGGGACACCACGGAGCAGGATCTGTCATGTTGAACTAGCCTGGGACACCACAGACACAGACCGACCAGTCTGAGATCCACACACTTCCTCAGTGCATTCATTTGGAGAGAGGAGGAGAGTAGCTTGGTCTGGGAGTCAGTCACAAATTTCACTTCTCCAATGTGTGTCGCTGCCTTCCTGCCTCCCTACTGAAAGTCTCACAGTGGGGAGTTTTCCCGGCCACCATTCCCCCAGTTATCCAATCCAACTGACAACAAGAACTTTGGAACACACACCTAGCATCCGGCGTAAACACATGACGTCCTGGCATCAAATTGGAACATAACAACCTTTATGAGTCTGAACCCACCGTCCCTCAGCCCTCTCCACCGTCCCTCAGCCCTCTCCACCGTCCCTCAGCCCTCTCCATCCCGTCCCTCAGCCCTCTCCACCCTTCAGCCCTCCCTCCACCACCCCTTCCCTCTCCACCCCTCTGCCCTCTCCACCACACCCCTCTGCCCCCTCCACCACACCCCTCTGCCCTCTCCACCACACCCTCTGCCCTCTCCACCACACCCCTCTGCCCTCTCCACCACACCCCCTTCCCTCTCCTCCCCTCTGCCCTCTCCATCACACCCCTCTGTCCTCTCCACCACCCCTTCCCTCTCCACCAACCCTCTGTCCTCTCCCACCCCCATCCCTCTCCAACCCTCTGCCCCCTCCACCCCTCTGCTCTCTCCTCCCCTCTGTCCTCTCCACCACCCCTTTCCTCTCCACCACCCCTTCCCTCTCCACCAACCCTCTGTCCTCTCCCACCCCCATCCCTCTCCAAACCTCTGCCCCCTCCACCCCTCTGCTCTCTCCTCCCCTCTGTCCTCTCCACCACCCCTTTCCTCTCCACCACCCCTTCCCTCTCCACCACACTCCTCTGCCCTCTCCACCACCCCTTCCCTCTCCACCACACCCCTCTGTCCTCTCCACCACCCCTTCCCTCTCCACCACCCCTTCCCTCTCCACCACCCCTTCCCTCTCCACCACACCCCTCTGCCCCTTCCTTCTCCAACCCTCTGTCCTCTCCCACCACCCCATCCCTCTCCACCCCTCTGCCCTCTCCACCACACCCCTCTGCCCTCTCCATCCCCCCATCCCCCTCCACCCCTCTGCCCTCTCCACCGCTCCTGTTCTCCTCTCTCAGTATGGAGCCCGTAATCCAGTCAGGAGGATTATAGCGCTGTGCCTTTCTGCTGTGTGAACCTGTTAATGCTCCAGGGGTCCTGGCTGGGAACATACAGTCCAACCAGGAGCAGACTGGCATGTAAAACTGGTGTTGTTTTACCCTGTAGACTAAATAGCTGTGGGGTCTGACCAGGATAATCAGGTTACTGTAGACTAAAGATCTGTGGGGTCTGACCAGGATAATCAGGTTACTGTAGACTAAAGAGCTGTGGGGTCTGACCAGGATTATCAGGTTACCGTAGACTAAAGAGTTGTAGGGTCTGACCAGGATAATCAGGTTACTGTAGACTAAATAGCTGTGGGGTCTGACCAGGATCATCAGGTTACCGTAGACTAAAGAGCTGTGGGGTCTGACCAGGATAATCAGGTTACCGTAGACTAAAGAGCTGTGGGGTCTGACCAGGATAATCAGGTAACCGTAGACTAAATAGCTGTGGGGTCAGACCAGGATAATCAGGTTACTATAGACTAAAGAGCTGTGGGGTCAGACCAGGTTACTGTAGACTAAAGAGCTGTGGGGTCAGACCAGGTTACTGTAGACTAAAGAGCTGTGGGGTCAGACCAGGATAATCAGGTTACTATAGACTAAAGAACTGTGGGGTCAGACCAGGTTACTGTATACTAAAGATCTGTGGGGTCTGACCAGGATAATCAGGTTACTATAGACTAAAGAGCTGTGGGGTCTGACCAGGATAGTCAGGTTACTATAGACTAAAGAGCTGTGGGGTCAGACCAGGTTACTGTAGACTAAAGAGCTGTGGGGTCAGACCAGGATAATCAGGTTACTATAGACTAAAGAGCTGTGGGGTCTCACCAGGATAATCAGGTTACTATAGACTAAAGAGCTGTGGGGTCTGACCAGGTTACTGTAGACTAAAGAGCTGTGGGGTCTGACCAGGTTACTGTAGACTAAAGAGCTGTGGGGTCAGACCAGGATAATCAGGTTACTATAGACTAAAGAGCTGTGGGGTCAGACCAGGTTACTGTAGACTAAAGAACTGTGGGGTCTGACCAGGATAATCAGGTTACTATAGACTAAAGAACTGTGGGGTCAGACCAGGTTACTGTATACTAAAGATCTGTGGGGTCTGACCAGGATAATCAGGTTACTATAGACTAAAGAGCTGTGGGGTCTGACCAGGATGATCAGGTTACTATAGACTAAATATCTGTGGGGTCAGACCAGGATAATCAGGTTACTATAGACTAAAGAGCTGTGGGGTCTGACCAGGATAGTCAGGTTACTATAGACTAAAGGGCTGTGGGGTCAGACCAGGTTACTGCAGACTAAAGAGCTGTGGGGTCAGACCAGGATAATCAGGTTACTATAGACTAAAGAGCTGTGGGGTCTGACCAGGATAATCAGGTTACTATAGACTAAAGAGCTGTGGGGTCTGACCAGGATAATCAGGTTACCGTAGACTAAAGAGCTGTGGGTTCTGACCAGGATAATCAGGTTACTGTAGACTAAATAGCTGTGGGGTCACACCAGGATAATCAGGTTACTATAGACTAAAGAGCTGTGGGGTCAGACCAGGTTAATCAGTTTACTATAGACTAAAGAGCTGTGGGGTCAGACCAGGATAATCAGGTTACTATAGACTAAAGAGCTGTGGGGTCAGACCAGGTTACTGTAGATTAAAGAGCTGTGGGGTCAGACCAGGATAATCAGGTTACTATGGACTAAAGAGCTGTGGGGTCAGACCAGGTTACTGTAGACTAAAGAGTTGTGGGGTCAGACCAGGATAATCAGGTTACTGTAGACTAAAGAGCTGTGGGGTCAGACCAGGATAATCAGGTTACTGTAGACTAAAGAGTTGTGGGGTTAGACCAGGGTAATCAGGTTACTATAGACTAAAGAGCTGTGGGGTCAGACCAGGTTACTGTAGACTAAAGAGCTGTGGGGTCAGACCAGGATAATCAGGTTACTATAGACTAAAGAGCTGTGGGGTCAGACCAGGATAATCAGGTTACTATGGACTAAAGAGCTGTGGGGTCAGACCAGGTTACTGTAGACTAAAGAGCTCTGGGGTCAGACCAGGATAATCAGGTTACTATAGACTAAAGAGCTGTGGGGTCAGACCAGGATAATCAGGTTACTGTAGACTAAAGAGCTGTGGGGTCAGACCAGGATAATCAGGTTACTGTAGACTAAAGAGTTGTGGGGTCAGACCAGGATAATCAGGTTACTGTAGACTAAAGAGTTGTGGGGTCAGACCAGGATAATCAGGTTATCCTGACTTCCAAGCTATTACGTTGTATATTTTTTTCATGTATATTTTTTATTTTATTTAACAGGGCAAGTCAGTTAAGAACAAATTCTTATTTTCAATGGCCTACACCAATGCCTACACCGGTCAAACCCGGATGACGCTGGGCCAATTGTGCGCCGCCCTATGAGACTCCCAATCACGTCAGGTTGTGATACACATTGGATTGGAACCAAGGTGTCTGTAGTGACGCCCCTAGTGACTGAGATGCAGTGTCACTCAAATGTAACATTCCAAAATGAGTTTGTTGAACGATAACTGCTTTGTTTCAATATGTGGGAATTAGCGATATCTATTGGATTCCTTTCATTCATTATAGACTGTACTGTTAACTTGGGAGGGTTTTACTGTATTGAATGTGAGTTCCATTCAGTCGTAAGTAAATTGTGTCAACAGGTGGGCTGATATCACGTGTGTCCTACTAAATGGCTATTCCCTGTGTCCTATATAGTGCTCTACTTTTGACCAGAGCCCAATGAGTCCTGGTCAAAGTTAGTGCACTATATAGGGAAAGCGTGCCATTTGGGACGCAGATGTGTAGAACCGTCTATAAAATCACAAACCCTATAACAGGAAGTGGAAGGGCTGGGTGTCAGATAGAGTTTCCTGTGAGAAAGAACACTGAATCGTTTTCTTTTATCCCCTGATCATTTTTTTTTTTTTTTTTTTTTTGATCATTTTTTTGTACATTGCTTTGTGGCCTGATTTGATTCATGTTACATAATCATCTCACATCTCACATGTAAAAGGGCAGGTTTGTTGAATTGATCTTGTGTGAATAGTTTGGTTCTGTGAAATACCTAAAGATGGCTGTTTAAATGAAGTCTAAGAGCAGATACAGTGACACTAAAAAAAATAGAGTTTGATTTAATTTACAGGAACATTTACTAAAGAAAACGTTGTGTGTTGACTGCACTCTATAGTGACCTGATGACAGTATAAAATGTGTTCACCTCGTTTTTGGGGGGGAAAAGGTGTTGTGGTACTCCTAGTCTACCACTAGTGGTGCTCTAACCCCTCTCTTCAGCCCCCTGCGTTCCCTCCCTTCCTGCTGGACAAAAAAAACAACAAAGCCTCCGTCCATTGGCAGCAGATCAGTAGAATTACAGTCAGTGGACTCGCAGGCCTACAACTTGCCAACTAAACAGCCACTAGCAGAATATCCCACAGACCAGTGAGAAAGTACCTGACCTACGTTAACACTATATTTTACCTTTATTTAACTAGGCAAGTCAGCTGAAGAACAAAGCTTTATTTACAATGACAGCCTACTGGGGAACAGTGTGATACCTGCCTTGTACATGGGCAGAACGAAGGCTTTTTACCTTGTCAGCTCGGGTATTCGATCCAGCAACCTTTCGGATACTGACCCAAAGCTCTAACCATTAGGCAACCTGCCATGCCTATCTGACCTGTACACTACCTGACCTACCTGTACACTACCTGACCTACCTGTACACTACCTGACCTGTACACTACCTGACCTGTACACTACCTGACCTGTACACTATCTGACCTACCTGTACACTACCTGACCTACCTGTACACTACCTGACCTACCTGTACACTACCTGACCTGTACACTACCTGACCTACCTGTACACTACCTGACCTACCTGTACGCTACCTGACCTGTACACTACCTGACCTACCTGTACACTACCTGACCTACCTGTACACTACCTGACCTGTACACTATCTGACCTGTACACTACCTGACCTGTACACTACCTGACCTGTACACTATCTGACCTGTACACTACCTGACCTACCTGTACACTACCTGACCTACCTGTACACTACCTGACCTGTACACTATCTGACCTGTACACTATCTGACCTGTACACTACCTGACCTGTACACTACCTGACCTGTACACTACCTGACCTGTACACTATCTGACCTGTACACTACCAGACCTGTACACTACCTGACCTGTACACTATCTGACCTCTACACTACCTGACCTAACTGTACACTACATGACCTGTACACTACCTGACCTGTACACTATCTGACCTGTACACTACCTGACCTGTACACTACCTGACCTGTACACTACCTGACCTGTACACTACCTGACCTGTACACTACCTGACCTACCTGTACACTACCTGACCTACCTGTACACTACCTGACCTACCTGTACACTACCTGACCTGTACACTATCTGACCTGTACACTACCTGACCTGTACACTACCTGACCTGTACACTACCTGACCTGTACACTATCTGACCTGTACACTACCTGACCTACCTGTACACTACCTGACCTACCTGTACACTACCTGACCTGTACACTATCTGACCTGTACACTATCTGACCTGTACACTACCTGACCTGTACACTACTTGACCTGTACACTACCTGACCTGTACACTACCTGACCTGTACACTACCTGACCTGTACACTACCTGACCTGTACACTACCTGACCTGTACACTACTTGACCTGTACACTACCTGACCTGTACACTACCTGACCTGTACACTACTTGACCTGTACACTACCTGACCTGTACACTACCTGACCTGTACACTACCTGACCTGTACACTACCTGACCTGTACACTACCTGACCTGTACACTACTTGACCTGTACACTACCTGACCTGTACACTACCTGATCTGTACACTACCTGACCTGTACACTATCTGACCTGTACATGACCTGACCTGCCTGTACACTACCTGACCTACCTGTACACTACCTGACCTGTACACTACCTGACCTGTACACTATCTGACCTGTACACTACCTGACCTGTACACTACCTGACCTGTACACTATCTGACCTGTACACTACCTGACCTACCTGTACACTACCTGACCTACCTGTACACTACCTGACCTGTACACTACCTGACCTGTACACTATCTGACCTGTACACTATCTGACCTGTACACTACCTGACCTGCCTGTACACTACCTGACCTACCTGTACACTATCTGACCTACCTGTACACTATCTGACCTGTACACTATCTGACCTACCTGTACACTACCTGACCTGTACACTATCTGACTTGTACACTACCTGACCTACCTGTACACTACCTGACCTGTACACTATCTGACCTGTACACTATCTGACTTGTACACTACCTGACCTACCTGTACACTATCTGACTTGTACACTACCTGACCTACCTGTACACTACCTGACCTGTACACTACCTGACCTACGTGACTCCATCTTTCCAGTAGCAGGCCGAGACACTCATATATTCTGATGTCATGACATCACACCAAGAACCCTAAAGCTGTTTTTATTCATCCCAGTTAATAATACATCTACTAAAGCTGGTGGAAAGCCGTACGTAATTATCCTGTTATTTCTACATCCCAATAACACTCCTGCCTTTATGTAATAGTTGGAGTCACCTACTGACTGAGATTCCTGCATGGCCCACAGGCCTAAAAAGGTGTTGAGAAATATGTGTGGAATTGTTCATGTAAGTTCACAGTATTTGGGTTGATTGTTTCAACTTAATATGAAGTCCTAAGTTTCACAACAAGGTATGAGAAAAACTAACCTTGTGTTGCCCGAACGTGACACTAAAGAAAAGTAACAACATAAATATTCTGTAGTGGTCGATAAACGCTGAAGGAGCTGCAAATATACTTTAGTTTACATTTCATTGAGTTGGATCTGAAATGAGTTGTATTGTAGGGTGAAAACAACACTCATTCCATCTCTGTTTGTCAGTTTCAACTCTCACAGTAACTAATCCCTTAGAAGGACACATCTCAACTCGCTCTCTCTCTCTCTCTCTCTCTCTCTCTCTCTCTCTCTCTCTGAGGCAGCAGTACAAGAGAGAGAGAGGGAGAGAGAGGGGAGAGAGAGAGGAGAGAGAGAGAGGAGAGAGAGAGAGAGAGAGTGGGAGAGAGGGAGAGAGAGAGAGAGGGAGAGAGAGAGAGAGAGAGAGAGAGAGAGAATCACTGAGGGTGCACATGTCTGTCTTCTCATCTGCAGCAGTATAACGTGGATCTGTATTCATTAATCTTTCTATGTTGAAGGCCAGACGACCAGTGCATGGACCAGAAGGGTCATTTATAAATAAAATGTGTGAGATTGTGATAAACATTTCTAAATGGTTTGAAACAAAACAAAAATGGTTTTCATGCAGCTCCAAATGTGAACTTAGAGATATAAAAATGACTGGCAATTGAAGCATTGAGGAGGAGGTGTGATGGTGTAGGGGTGCTTTGCTGGTGACACAGTCTAAGATGTATTTAGAATTCAGGGCACACTTAATCCGCATGGCTACCACAGCATTCTGCAGCAATACACCATCCCATCTGGTTTGGGCTTAGTGGGACTAGCATTTGTTTTTCAACAGGACAATGACCCAACACACCTCTGGGCTGTGTGATGGCTATTTGACCAAGAAGGAGAGTGATGAAGTGCTGTTGGGTCATAGACCTCAACCCAATTGGATGGTTTGGGATGAGTTGGACCACAGAGTGAAGGAAAAGCAGCCAACAAGTGCTCAGCATATGTGGAAACTTCTTCAAGACTAATGGAAAAGCATTCCAGGTGAAGCTGGTTGAGAGAATGACAAGTGTGTGCAAAGCTGTCATCAAGGTAAAGGGTGGCTACTTTGAAGAATCTCAAGAATGAAATATATTTTGATTTAACACTTTTTTGGTTACTACATGAATTCATTTGTGTTATTTCATAGTTTTGATATCTTCACTACTATTCTACAATGTAGAAAATAGTACAAGTAAAGAAAAACCCTTTAATGAGTTGGTGTGTCCACATTTTTGACTGGTACTGTATACACACTTAGTTTTCGGAGTTGTTTTAGTGTAAATAATGTTTACTAATTATGAAATTGTGAAAAATATGAATAACATTTCACCCATGATGCCACTAGATCATTAGACTGCAGGCGGTTGTGGGTTGGCTTGACCTTAACATTAGAAACAGTGGGTGGATAATCCATTACGTTGACTCTGTTGCCCCTCTCTGTAGTGTAGCTGAGATGTTCACTCTAGTTTATTAAGTGAACACATCTTGCTTTGTTTCCTATTATCTTTGTTTCCTATGATCTTTGTTTCCTAAGATCTTTGTTTCCTATTATCTTTGTTTCCTAAGATCTTTGTTTCCTATTATCTTTGTTTCCTATTATCTTTGTTTCCTAAGATCTTTGTTTCCTATTATCTTTGTTTCCTAAGATCTTTGTTTCCTATGATCTCAAAAATTCAGCGGAAAAACTTTTGATGTTTATTTTAGTCACATAAATCATGCTAATCTGCTGTGTCATATGCAGTCACATGCATGACAACATCTCTTTCTTATTATACCAACTAACTTATTAACCAGTTAAATGTAACTACATGTAATTGAAAATGTAATCCACTTAATCCCCAAAAGTAATTATTTATTATAAGAGCGTCATAAACAATAACTAGTCATGCTACACACTCCAAGAAAGGTTAAAATCTCACCTTTCTGGTGGAAATAGTTACACATTTGCTGAGATGTAGTCACTTTTGAGGACACAAACTCACTTTTGAGGACACAAATATGATAAATATTTGATATGATGCATTTCATATTCAACTAAACTGCATGAATATGGTTTGAAATTACTTGTATGCTTTCTAAATATAGTATTATCAAATTATAACATGACTGCCTATCAGACTTCACCTTCCTTATAACTGTAAAATACATATTCGTATGTTTAGTGTTAGAGAACATGTGCATATTTTCTCTCTTGATTAAAACGTCTGCCCCCTATCACAGTAAACGTCTCACAGAGCTCTAAGCTCGGCATCCTGAACTCGTTACAATTTCTCCTTTCATCTCGTATTAATCTTGTCCGTGACAAACGTATGACAAAGTGTTTGTTGTTTAAAATCTGTGAATTATTTTAGATGAATGGCTATGAATGGATCTCTGAATGTGCTACCGTGATGAAACCACTCTCTCCTGTCGCGACGATGTAACGATTCCAGGCACGTGCTTTTTCAGTGGCAGTGGCCTGGCTAGGAGTTGATGAACAGTCAAAACTTTATTTTTTATTTTATTTCACCTTTATTTAACCAGGTAGGCTAGTTGACAACAAGTTCTCATTTACAACTGCGACCTGGCCAAGATAAAGCAAAGCAGTGCGACAAAGACAACAACAACACAGAGTTACACATGGAGTAAACAAGCTTACAGTCAATGAGCAAATGAAATGGTACGTTGGACATCCGAGCTTCAAGGTTTTTTTTTAGAATTCACATCCTACGTCACACTGGCTCAGGATCCCTGGGATATATTGCCCTTTTGATCTCACAGGCTCTGTGAGTGCCGATACCAGAGCCACACAGGTCCCCTAAACAAGGGACTTTACGTCTAAGAGGTAATAACATCAAAACCCTCAAACCTTTACAGTAGGGCGAATTTTAGGCCATTCGGTCTTTAATGCTTATTCTACATTGGGTTGGTCAAAACAAGCATTTGTAATTAGAAGTCAAGGTTTTGAAAAATCGCTGTCATTATTCTGATGGGAAAACTATTTGGCTCTCACAAAGATCTTATATAATATACTTATGATAGTACAAGGTTTAAGACTCTCCTTAGCTCTCTGAGTCCTACGTGTATTTCACTGTAGGCTTTGGTTGTCTCCCAAATGGCATTCTATTCCCATGGTAACAAAAGTAGTGCACTAAATAGGGAATAGGGTACTCCAATCAACCCTGTGGATAACTATAGACTCATGGTGCATGGTCTCCTCTTGAGAGAGGAACTTTAAGTACGCTACACATTCATTCCGATGATCGTGACAACCTCACCAAAACAGGATGGAATTTCAGGTCGGTCTATTCAAGCAGCTCTTACACTAAATTTTCACAATTTCACAGTATTACTCCAACTTCCTAGTGTGGCACTATACTGTATATAAAATACAGGAAAATCACAATGTTAACTGCACTGAGCCTGTAATATACAGTATTAGCATGAACATAGCCAAAACAACAGTCTACCTAGCCCTGAGATGTGATATTCTTGCACATCATTCTGCTGTCCTCTGAATAGATGTTATATCATCCTGATCCTGCCTGTTTCAGGTCAACATTCACAAAGCCGGATTACCAGGATGTGTACTCAAAGCATACACGGACGAACTAGCACGTGTCTTCACTGACATTTTTCAACCTCTCCCTGACCGAGTCTGTAATACCTCAATGTTTCAAGAAGACCACCATAGTCCCTGTGCCCAAGGAAGCGAAGGTACCCTGCCTAAATGATTACCGCCCTGTAGCACTCACGTCAGGAGCCATGAAGTGCTTTGAAAGGCTGGTAATGGCTCACATCAAAAGCATCATCCCGGATACCCTAGACCCACTCCAATTTGCATAATGCCCCAACAGATCCACAGATGACACAATCTCAATCAAAGTAACACCTATGTGAGAATGCTGTTCATTGACAACAGCTCAGCGTTCAACACTATAGTGCCCACAAAACTCATCACTAAGCTAAGGATCCTGGGACTAAACTAGAGGTCGGCTGATTATGATTTTTCAACGCCGATACCGATACCGATTATTGGAGGACCAAAAAAACAGATACCGATTAATCGGCCAATTTAAAAAAAAAAATAATAATATTTGTAAAAATGACAATTTTTTCCAATACTGGATGAACACTTATTTTAACTTAATATAATACATAAACAAAATCTATTTAGCCTCAAATAAATAATGAAACATGTTCAATTTGGTTTAAATAATGCAAAAACAAAGTGTTGGAGAAGAAAGTAAAAGTGCAACATGTGCTATGTAAGAAAGCTAACGTTTAAGTTCCTTGCTCAGAACATGAGAACATATGAAAGCTGGTGGTTCCTTTTAACATGAGTCTTCAATTTTTCCAGGTAAGAAAGTTTTAGGTTGTAGTTATTATTCAAATTATAGGACTATTTCTCTCTATACCATTTGTATTTCATTAACCTTTGACTATTGGATGTTCTTACAGGCACTTTAGTATTGCCACTGTAACAGTATAGCTTCCGTCCCTCTCCTCGCTCCTCCCTGGGCTCTAACCAGGAACACAACGACAACAGCCACCCTCGAAGCAGCATTACCCATGCAGAGCAAGGGGAACAACTACTCCAAGTCTCAGAGCGAGTGACGTTTGAAACACTATTAGCTCGCACCCCGCTAACTAACTAGCCATTTCACATCAGTTACACCAGCCTAATCTCGGGAGTTGATAGGCTTGAAGTCATAAACAGTGTTGCGAAGAGCTGCTGGCAAAAAGTGCTGTTTGAATGAATGCTTACGAGCCTGCTGCTGCCTACCACCGCTCAGTCAGACTGCTCTATCAAATCATAGACTTAGTTATAACATAATAACACACAGAAATACGAGCCTTAGGTCATTAATATGGTCAAATCCAGAAACTATCATCTCGCAAACAAGACGTTTATTCTTTCAGTGAAATACGGAAGCGTTTTGTATTTTATCTAACGGGTGGCATCCATCAGTCTAAATACTCCTGTTACATTGCACAACCTTCAAAGTTATGTCATAATTACGTAAAATTCTGGCAAGTTAGGCGGCCCAAACTGTTGCATATACACTGACTCTGCGTGCAATGAACGCAAGAGAAGTGACACAATTTCACCTGGTTAATATTGCCTGCTAACCTGGATTTCTTTTAGCTAAATTTGCAGGTTTAAAAATATATACTTCTGTGTATTGATTTTAAGAAAGGCATTGATGTTTATGGTTAGGTACACATTGGAGCAACAATACGCACCGCATCGATTATATGCAACGCAAGAAACGCTAGATAAACTAGTAATATCATCAACCATGTGTAGTTAACTAGTGATGATGATTGTTTTTTGTTTTTTATAAGATAAGTTTAATGCTAGCTAGCAACTTACCTTGGCTTCTACTGCATTCACGTAGACAGGCAGGCTCCTCGTGGAGTGCAATGAGAGGCAGGTGGTTAGAGCGTTGGACTAGTTAAAGGTTGCAAGATTGAATCCCCGAGCTGACAAGGTAAAAATCTGTCATTCTGCCCTTGAACAAGGCAGTTAACCCAGTGTTCCCCTGAACAAGGCAGTTAACCCAGTGTTCCCTTGAACAAGGCAGTTAACCCAGTGGCCGTCATTGAAAATAAGAATGTGTTTTTAACTGTTAAATAAAGGTGTCAAAAAAAAAATGGATCCTGGACTTCCTGACGGGCAGCCCACAGGTGGTAAGGGTAAGCAACAACATGTCTGCCACACTGATCCTCAACACTGGGGCCACTCAGAGGTGCATGCTTAGTCCCCTCCTGTACTCCCTGTTCACCAACGTCTGCATGGCCAAACATGACTCCAACACCACCAATAGGTTTGCTGACGACACAACAGTGGTTGGCCTGATTACCGACAATGATGAGACAGTCTATAGGGAGGAGGTCAGAGACATGGCAGTGTGGTGCCAGGACAAGAACCTCTCCCTCAATGTAATCAAGACAAAGGAGCTGATCGTGGACGACAGGAAAAAGCCGGCCAAACAGGCCCCCATTAACATTAACAGGGCTGTAGTGGAGCGGGTCAAGAGTTTCAAGTTCCTTGGTGTCCACATCACCAATGTACTATCATGGTCCAAACACACCAAGACAGTTGTGAAGAGGGCACGACAACACCTTTTCCCCCTCAGGAGACTGAAAAGATTTGGCATGGGTCCCCAGATCCTCAAAAAATTATACAGCTGCACCATCGAGAGCATCTTGACCTGCTGCATCACCGCCTGGTATGGCCTTGAATTCTGATTGGCTGACAGCCGTGGTCAATCAGACCGTATACCACAATTATGACAAAACATTTATTTTTACTGCTCTATAGAAATAAGGCACCTCGGGAATTTGAGATATATGGCCAATATACCACGGCTAAGGGTTGTATCCAGGCACTCCGCATTGCGTTGTGCTTAAGAACAGCCCTTAGCCGTGGTATATTGGCCATATGACGCTCCCCCTCAGACCTTATTGCTTAAATAATGCAGTTAGTATACCAAACATTAGGAACACCTTCCTAATACAAACTGGTGCACCTGGCACCTACTACCATACCCCGTTCAAAGGCACTTCCATGTTTCGTCTTGCCCATCCACACTCTGAATGGTACACATACATACACCAACCCTGTCGCAATTGTCTAAAGGCTTAAAAATCCTTCTTTTGTACTGCAGTTGGCTTAATTCAGGGTCACACAGAGTGTTTTTTAGTAGTTAAAAAAACACATGGTTCTGGGCTTAAAAAAAGAAAAACTCATGTACCATGTCAGATATGGAGTTTGAAATGTATTCCATTTTTAGTTTGCATTCCAATATTACACATTATATACATCAAAGAAGATTGAAATATAACTAAACCGCTTGACATAGAAACACCAGATTTTCGGTGGCTTTAAAAACAATTCTGTTTATTAATTATGAAATGATGAAACATATGAATAACGTTCCACCCATGAGGGCACTAGGTAATTTGACATCAATAAGGGATCATAACTTTCACCTGGATTCAGCTGGTCAGTCTCATGGAAAAGGCAAATGTTCTTAATGTTTTGTATACTCAGTGTGCGCGTATATATGTACTTTATTTATTTGGGGGGGGTAGACTCATTCTGATATTTAAACAGTTATTTCATTTTACTTTTTGGATTCTGTGTGTATTGTAATTGTAATGCTAGATATTACTGCACTGTTGGAGCTAGAAAACATACGCATTTCGTAGCAACCTGAAATAACATTTGCAAATCTGTGTACAAATCTGTGTACACGACCAATAAACTTTGATTTGATTTGATTTGAACAGAATTGAGACACAATTTATGGTCCAAGTTAAGATATCAATTGGTTCCAAATGCATTCCATTTCTTTGTGATTTATTTGTTGTTGTTGTTCAAAAATACTTGTTAGAAATTCTGCGACAATTGTGCAAACAGAATTGTGACAAGTTATGAGTTTAAGGTCCAAGTCAAGTCCATTGGTTCCGGATATTCTGTCTCCTTGTGCTCCTTGTTCTCTTCATATTAAGTGGCTGTGGCTTGTTCCTTTAGTGTGTTTCACAGCTTTTGTTCTGGGCGTGTGCCAGTGACCGTACTTTGAACCAACAGCTGGATCAGGGGTGTACAGCCAAAGATAGCTGAAGTGGTTTTATTTTGCTTTCTCTCCAAGTCTACGACCTACTCTGTGCCAAGCGGCTGCTAACTAATACCAGCGTCTATCCTGACCGTAGTGCCAAGCAAGCGACTCTGAGACCTGCACTCCCTCTCAGCCCCACCGCAACGACTGACTCTCCTACCTTGTGTCCCAAGTGGTATACTATACCCTCTTTAGTGCAGTACTCAAAAGTACACTACCGTTAAAGGTTTGGGGCTCACTTAGACATTTTTTCCATGAAAACATACATGAAATGAGTTGCAAAATGAATAGGAAATGTAGTCAAGATGTCAAAATGTGCTTTTCTTTCAAAAATAAGGACATTTCTAAGTGACCCCAAACCTTTGAACGGTAGTGTAGTGCAATATGTAGGGAATAGGGTGCCATTTTTTTACTCAGCCCCACAGTCTTAGTATGAACCACAGGGGCTCTAACTAACAGCTAGCTGGAACAACTGGCTGATTGCTAGCTGCAATTACTGGGTGGCTGCCAGCTGGCTCTGACTAGCTGCTAGCTAGAACAACTGGCTTGCTGTTAGTTGGAATGAATGGCCGGCTGCTATCTGGCACTGACTAGCTGCTAGGAGGAATGACTGGCTGGCTGTTAGCAGGCTCTGACTAGCTGCTAGCAGGATCAACTGACTGGCTGCTAGCTGGCTCTGATTAGCTGCTAGCTGGAACGACTGGCTGGCTGCTAGCTGTCTCTGACTAGCTGCTAGCTGGAATGACTGACTGGCTGCTAGCTGACCCTGATTAGCTGCTAGCTGGAATGACTGACTGGCTCCTAGCTGGAATGACTGACTGGCTCCTAGCTGGAATGACTGACTGCCTGCTAGCTGGAATGACTGGCTAGCTCCTAGCTGGAAAGACTGGCTGGCTGCTAGCTGGAACGACTTGCTGGCTGCTAGCTGGAACGACTGGCTGGAACGACTGGCTGGCTGCTAGCTGGAACGACTGGCTGGCTGCTAGCTGCAACGACTGGCTGGCTGTTAGCTGGAATGATTGGCTGGCTGCTAGCTGGAATGACTGGCTAGCTCCTAGCTGGAAAGACTGGCTGGCTGCTAGCTGGAACGACTGGCTGGCTGCTAGCTGGAACGACTGGCTGGCTGATAGCTGGAACGACTGGCTGGCTGCTAGCTGGAACGACTGGCTGGCTGCTAGCTGGAACGACTGGCTGGCTGCTAGCTGGAACGACTGGCTGGCTGCTATCTGGAACGACTGGCTGGCTGCTAGCTGGAAGGTCTAGCTGACTGCTAGCTGGAATGTCTAGCTTACTGCATTCAGCTGGAACGACTGGCTGGCTGCTAGCTGGAACGACTGGCTGGCTGCTAGCTGGAATGTCTAGCTTACTGCTAGCTGGAATGTCTAGCTGACTGCTAGCTGGAATGACTGGCTGGCTGCTAGCTGGAATGACTGGCTGGCTGCTAGCTGGAACGACTGGCTGGCTGCTAGCTGGAATGTCTAGCTGACTGCTAGCTGGAATGTCTAGCTTACTGCTAGCTGGAATGTCTAGCTGACTGCTAGCTGGAATGACTGGCTGGCTGCTAGCTGGAATGACTGGCTGGCTGCTAGCTGGAACGACTGGCTGGCTGCTAGCTGGAACGACTGGCTGGCTGCTAGCTGGAACGACTGGCTGGCTGCTAGCTGGAACGACTGGCTGGCTGCTAGCTGGAATGACTGGCTGGCTGCTGGCTGGCTGCTATCTGGAATGACTGACTGGCTGGAATGTCTGCTAGCTGGAAGCTGGAATGACTGGCTGGCTGCTAGCTGGAACGACTGGCTGGCTGCTACTGGTTCTGGAATGACTGGCTGGCTGCTAGCTGGAACGACTGGCTGGCTGCTAGCTGGAACGACTGGCTGGCTGCTATCTGGAACGACTGGCTGGCTGCTAGCTGGAATGTCTAGCTGACTGCTAGCTGGAATGTCTAGCTGACTGCTAGCTGGAATGACTGGCTGGCTGCTAGCTGGAACGACTGGCTGGCTGCTAGCTGGAACGACTGGCTGGCTGGCTGCTAGCTGGAACGACTGGCTGGCTGCTAGCTGGAATGACTGGCTGGCTGTTTGTTCCAGACACTCAACTTTGGCCATACCCTCACAGTTCCACACAGCTGTTGTTTTTGTCTGCTTGATGAGTTCAGCAAGTAGTCATTGTTTTGTCTTGGAAGTCTTGTTCTATCCACCAACCACAACCCACACATATGTTTGCTCAGTCTGTTCAGTCATTGTTCTCTATTTCATAACAACATCCGTTCTCATTTTCCCTTTGTGGATTTGTTTCCACCTCTCTCTTGTTGACAGTGCTAACATAAACAGTAGTGTGTTATGTCCTGTTTGCAAGTCATGACTATTTGGACATAGAGTCCGATTCTATTTTTTTAATGATTAAGGCTACCTCACTATGATTTACATCTGATTGCAAACATGTTTTTCCTATAAAAAAAAAAGGTATAATTCTAGGCTTACATTTCAGAGTATATCACCTCAGTAGTTAACGATATAAACTGGGTAGAAAGGAAGCTATTTCACGTTCTACCAGCATCCTTTAATGACATTCACCCATTGATGTTGTTCAGACAAAAACAAGCATGATAAATACCTTAGAGATTATAAATAGGGTTGATAGAAGCTGCCTGTTAATCCCCAAAACAAAGTTTTAGTACCGAGGACAAAGATTAAGATCAAAGAGAACTTTATTTCGAGAACATTTTGCAGTATGTTTACCTGTTTTTGTGTTGTTTTCACAGTTGACTGGATGATGCTTTCCATGATTTCAGCTCTAAAAAAAATACTATTTTTTTCCCGTAAGAAAACTAACTGGTGCTAACAGACTCCATATGTGTTTTCTTCACCTTCTTCATATTTTGTTGTTTCGCAAATGGCACCATATTCCCTTTTTTAGTGCACTAGGACCCATTGGTCCCTGGTCAAAAGTAGTAGACTATTTAGTGAATAGGGTGCCATTTGTTAGGTACATCTTAGTTAGTGCCAAGTCAACAGTTGTGTTTTAGAGAGTCGGGTGAGTTAACGGGATAATAAAGCCAGTTCATATTAAACGTCCTGTTTGAGTTTATTTGATGAGAAAAGGTCAAAAGTCAAAACACTGTGTTAAAATGGCTTTACAGTTTTAGTGTGGCAAAGGTTAGACAATCGCACACTACCTTTATTTAACTAGGCAAGTCAGTTAAGAACAAATTCTTATTTTCAATGACGGCCTAGGAACAGTGGGTTAACTGCCTGTTCAGGGGCAGAACGACAGATTTTGTACCTTGTCAGCTCAGGGGTTTGAACTTGCAACCTTCCGGTTACTAGTTCAACGCTCTAACCACTAGGCTACCCTGCCGCCTGCCGCCCCTAATATAAATGTTTTTGGAACTGAAGTAAAAAAAAATATATATATATAAAAAATAAAAATTGAAATGGCTTCTCAATAGCCTTTTAGATGTGCTATAATTCTGTCGTGGATACAGATATGATATTCTCTAATAAGACACTGGCAAACACCATGAGAAAACTTCCTGCTATACTACAACACCTATCCTGTTGGAAAGGCTGCACCTTAACCATTGTGAACCCAATGAAGTGCAGTCAGTTGAATAGCAGTAGATCCGTACCTGTCGGGGTAAGAACGGTGTATGTACTTAAACGCCCGATGTGCTGTCTTAACGCAGTGTTGTATAGGTAAGCAACATGTATTTGGTCAGCAGCCATTAGCTCTTATTCAACTGTAGATTGGAAAGAACATATTACTAAGCATGTATTACAATTGAGGAATTAGATTTTAGTATGAAATGTTCACAGATTAGTTTATATGAGAGTTATGTGTTTGCTGAAGTGCAGAAAGTGGCCCATAAAGACAATGTTATTTGTGTTTTGGTTTAGAAACTCGACCTATGGGATTCAATCAGGAAAATAGTGATTTTTTATTTTTATTCCAGAACATGTGTTATGTCTTTTCTGATGAGAGGTCAAACAACAGGTTGCAAAATTCAGGTACTTTGAATAAATTCCCTGGTTTTCCCAAAATCCAGGTTGGAGGTTCCAAGGGAATCAGCAGAAATTTGAATGCTTCAACTTGGTTTTTGGCAAAAGACAAATTTATTGTTGAATGTTTCTGTAATTTGGCAACCCTAGGACAGAGCACTATGGGGTTATGGTCAACATTAGTGCACTATAAAGGGAATAAGGTGCCATTTGGGACGCATGCCTTGGGAAGTTATCCTGGACACAAACAGTTGGTCCGAGGGTAGAATATTAAAACCATATGCGAGCTCTGAGCACTGTATAAAGCTCATCTGGCAAGCAGAAGCAGAGAGCTCTGCAAGTGGAAACTATAGTAATCCCTACTCTGTTTTGGTTTCGGGGCACTGATTCAACATTAACTGCTGTGTTGCATTTTTTAAATTTTTTTTTAAACCTTTATTTTTTTTGAATGGAAAAACACCCACTCCTTCAGCAAGGGGTGTTGCCGGGTGGGCGAAAGTTCCAAAGGGGGCGTGGCCGTTGAACAGGATATAGAGTTTATGGTGATTATGAGTTTGGGACTGTTCCCACCTGTAATAGGGAAAACAGCTGTAATGAACATATATACCTCCATTCAGCACGTGTGATAAAAGAACCACAGATCAAGTCAATTGTATCTGTTTTTGACATTAGTCAAATCAAATGTATTTATAAAAGCCCTTCTTACATCAGCTGATATCTGATAAGTGCTGTAACAGAAACCCCGTCTAAAACTCCAAAACAGCAAGCAATGCAGATGTAGAAGCACGTCAGGACTTAGTCAGCTGACAGGATATGGATTGGATGTGTTTACCTTTCGAAATCAAGCTCATGTGCAATGTACACATGGTTCCCTATATAGTTTACTTCGTCTGACCAGGGCCCAGGAGTCTGACCAGGGCCCAGGAGTCTGACCAGGGCCCAGGAGTCTGACCAGGGCCCAGGAGTCTGACCAGGGCCCAGGAGTCTGACCAGGGCCCAGTAGTGCACTTCATAGGAAATAGGCTGCCATTTGGGATCGAGACGGTGTGTATTTAAACCTTTAGTGGACCATGTTATTAAGAGTCAGGCATCTTGTTAATTCAAGGCCTGAGAGCCGTTCAAGCAGCAACACTCTGTTATCCTCTGGGTCAGACACAATCTTTGTCCCTGTCAGGAATAGAGACTTACACACATATCGGTAGATGCCAAAAGAAAGTAAAAAAGTATTTCGCTACATTTTGTTAGTACTTGTGTTGTTTATAGTTAGAATCTCCATGTCATCTGTTCATACAGTATGCAGCTTCAAATCAGTATAATGTCATGCATATACTGTAGATCTGTCATGTCACCTCATTGATGTAACCTGTGATATTTTCTATTCGTTGTGAACTGCATGTTAAATACAATTAAGCCCCTAACACCTAGACGTGTTGTAAAAAACGTATATCAAGTTTATTTTAAAACATTTGATTTTCACCACCAGACCTGTCTTATCATTATAACCAGCTGTCAAGTAAAGAGACTGAAAAACGATCTGGCGCCAGAACCATATCGGACAACTTTCTGCTATAAATACAACTGACACATAGACCTAGTCCAGTGAATCAAGGCTCCTTCCCAAATGGCACCATATTCCCTATATAGTGCACTACTTTCAATCAGAGCCTATTGGGAAGTAGTGCACTATAAAGGGTGCCGTTAACGTTGATACCAAACAACCATTACCATCAAATATCCCATTTTTTAAAATAGATCAGTACATTTGTATCAGATATGTCCAGTCATAGATTTGCAGTTTTATAACCTTCCCATATCAGGGCCTATTCTATAAACGTGCACATATTGGTGGAATGATGGAAATAATCACATTGTATTTGTCACATGCACCGAATACAAACAGGTGTAGACCTTGCAGTGAAATGCTTACTTACAAGCCTTTAAACAACAATGCAGTTTAAGAAAAAATTGTTTTAAGTAAAAAAATCTAAGTAAAAAAAGTATTATTTTTTAAAAATCTATAAAAGTAACAAATAATTAAAGAGCAGCAGTAAACAATAGCGAGGCTATATACAGGGTGAACCAGTACAGAGTCTATGTTAGTCGAGGTAATTGAGTTAATATGTACATGTAGGTAGAGTTATTAAGGTGACTATGCATAGATAATAAACAGAGAGTAGCATCAGCATAAAAGAGGGGGGTTAACGCAAATAGTCTGGGTAGCCATTTGATTAGATGTTCAGGAGTCATATGGCTTGGGGGGGTAGAAGCTGTGTAGAAGCCTCTTGGACCTAGACTTGGTGCTCCGGTACCACTTGCCGTGCAGTAGCAGAGAGAACAGTCTATGACTACCGTGGCAGGAGCCTTTGATCATTTTTAGGGCCTTCTGGCTTCTGGCTTGGGGGTAGAAGCTGTTAAGAAGTCTTGGACATAGACGGCACTTGACACTAGGGCTGGACGACTTGACAGAGACAAATTGCTGTGAAGGGGAGCGCCTTGTGATGCATCAGAGAGTGTGTACTTTGTTACATAAAATACAGAACTGAAGCAGAGAACAGTAAAATAATAATGACAAATAATTGGGGAATCATCCAAAGCGATACGCTATTAGGACAAGTCTTTCCTGAGCCACCAGTCACAAGCTTTTACAGATCTCCTTCCCTAAACAACAAATTAGTCCACAGCTATCTTCCTGGTGAATCTCAAAAAGACTTGACCTCAAACCCGAAGGGGGCTCTTTTAAACGCTACCAGTGTTAACAACAGCAGACATATTCCACAGAAGAAAAAACATAAGTCCCTACACCATGGCAACTACAGGCCACTAAGTACCATGGCAACCCTGCCTCCCATACAACCTACGGGTATTGATCATGTTCCGGCCTCCTTAAACAGTTTAGCTGTCTTAAACAGCTAAACCGAAGGGAACGGTTTATAAACTTACAAACTACAGGCCACTAAGTACCCCTGGTTTAAATAAAGATATGGATTTACAAACTACAGGCCACTAAGTACCCCTGGTTTAAATAAAGATATGGATTTACAAACTACAGGCCACTAAGTACCCCTGGTTTAAATGAAGATATGGATTTACAAACTACAGGCCACTAAGTACCCCTGGTTTAAATGAAGATATGGATTTACAAACTACAGGCCACTAAGTACCCTGGTTTAAATAAAGATTTGGATTTACAAACGACAGGCCACTAAGTACCCCTGGTTTAAATAAAGATATGGATTTACAAACTACAGGCCACTAAGTACCCCTGGTTTAAATGAAGATATGGATTTACAAACTACAGGCCACTAAGTACCCTGGTTTAAATAAAGATATGGATTTACAAACTACAGGCCACTAAGTACCCCTGGTTTAAATGAAGATATGGATTTACAAACTACAGGCCACTAAGTACCCTGGTTTAAATAAAGATTTGGATTTACAAACGACAGGCCACCAAGTACCCCTGGTTTAAATAAAGATATGGATTTACAAACTACAGGCCACTAAGTACCCTGGTTTAAATAAAGATATGGATTTACAAACTACAGGCCACTAAGTACCCTGGTTTAAATAAAGATATGGATTTACAAACTACAGGCCACTAAGTACCCTGGTTTAAATAAAGATATGGATTTACAAACTACAGGCCACTAAGTACCCCGGTTTAAATAAAGATATGGATTTACAAACTACAGGCCACTAAGTACCCCTGGTTTAAATAAATATATGGATTTACAAACTACAGGCCACTAAGTACCCCTGGTTTAAATAAAGATATGGATTTACAAACTACAGGCCACTAAGTACCCCTGGTTTAAATAAAGATATGGATTTACAAACTACAGGCCACTAAGTACCCCTGGTTTAAATAAAGATATGGATTTACAAACTACAGGCCACTAAGTACCCTGGTTTAAATAAAGATATGGATTTACAAACTACAGGCCACTAAGTACCCCTGGTTTAAATAAAGATATGGATTTACAAACTACAGGCCACTAAGTACCCCTGGTTTAAATAAAGATATGGATTTACAAACTACAGGCCACTAAGTACCCCTGGTTTAAATAAAGATATGGATTTACAAACTACAGGCCACTAAGTACCCCTGGTTTAAATAAAGATATGGATTTACAAACTACAGGCCACTAAGTACCCCTGGTTTAAATAAAGATATGGATTTACAAACTACAGGCCACTAAGTACCCCTGGTTTAAATAAAGATATGGATTTACAAACTACAGGCCACTAAGTACCCCTGGTTTAAATAAAGATATGGATTTACAAACTACAGGCCACTAAGTACCCCTGGTTTAAATAAAGATATGGATTTACAAACTACAGGCCACTAAGTACCCCTGGTTTAAATAAAGATATGGATTTACAAACTACAGGCCACTAAGTACCCTGGTTTAAATAAAGATATGGATTTACAAACTACAGGCCACTAAGTACCCCTGGTTTAAATAAAGATATGGATTTACAAACTACAGGCCACTAAGTACCCCTGGTTTAAATAAAGATATGGATTTCTCTCCTTTCATGTAGGGTCGTGATAGGTCTATTTGTCGACATCTAGTGGACATTTTGCTCTATTGCCCTCAGCTATGTTTAGACTGCTGTGGTCCATGTTTGCTGTGTTCTTATGTACTATAAAAATAGATTGCGCTCCTATTCTTGCCGCTCTGCCCAGATATATTCAAGGTTAGAACTACTTTTCTAGGGGTTCTGATGCTTCTAGCCTAGAGTTGCATTTTTGATATCATATCTACAGTATTTTCACTTTTTAATGGTTATAGTATTGCTTACTAGTTGTTGTCCAATGAATTCTGTAACCACTCCTTCTTCAAGTCAGGGTTGATTGGAAAAAGCTGTTCAAAAGAGGACATTGTATTATCATATCTTTGTACTCCCTGACGAAGGCCATGCAGCCAAAACGCGTTGGGAGTTTTTAAACTTTGCTTCTGTTGAACATGCCATAAAATGAAAGGCATTTTAATGAATTATATGAAGAGTGCCTTGGTCCTCCCTCCTTTATTTTTAATGACCAATTTACCCCTTTTACCAAAGAGCACCTTCTGTCTACCAAAACCTACTATTGTGTACCTTAGCAGCTTATGTCTAACAAAACCTATTATAGTGTAACATAGCAGCGCCTCCCTTCCTCCTTGTTTTCTACTGGGCCTGCCTGTTGGTCTTAGCTGATTAGCTAAGGCCTCCATTTGTGTGACTGTGAAACAGTTGGGTGTGTAGGAATTAACCTCTTTTTAGCTCTCTCTGTCTCTGTCTCTGTCTCTGTCTCTGTCTCTCTGTCTCTCTGTCTCTCTGTCTCTCTGTCTCTCTGTCTCTGTCTCTGTCTCTGTCTCTCTCTCTCTGTCTCTGTCTCTCTGTCTCTCTCTCTCTCCTAAACTGTATCCCTAACAGGCAATGGTGTGACTCTCTAACACCAAATAGCAACTGCTGACGCAATATTGCCATTTTTAGAACTCAAAACGTAAACAAGTGGGATGTCTGTGGTCTGGTGGAGTGGTATGACACATTTGAACAGCCCATCACTTTGCAAAATGCTTGTTTTTTTTCCCTATCCACTCTGGCCGGTTGTAGACGAGGGGGAGGGCCTGAGGAAATGATGATGTCATAACAAACTGACCACTGTGTCAGTCTGCTGTATATTCTGTAGGTCGCCACCTACGGAAACATTGAGGGAGAAGAAGTGGAGCAGTGTATTTCTGGTGTAAATAAGGAAACAGTAGCCTATTGCTTAGTAACCTGACTTGCCATGAAAACATCTCTCTCAAAACATGAAAGTGGGTTAGAAGATCTTAGCAGAAGCTTTAATTAATGAAATTAATGAATAGATGGCTTTGTAGTTCTTAAAAAATCTAACTCTTGTGAGGTAATAAGAAGGTAAATGAACAAATGGGAAACAAAATATGTGAAGTGTCTGATTCAGAGGGGTTGGGTTAAATGAGGAAGACACATTTCAGTTGAATGCGTTCAGTTGTGCAACTGACTAGGTATCCCCATTTCACTTTCCCCTGTCTTACTAAGGCGCCTGAAGTCATACCCCTAACTCTAACCCTAACCCCAACTGACTAGGTATCCCCATTTCACTTTGTCTTGTCTTACTAAGGTGCCTGAAGTCATACCCCTAACTCTAACCCTAACCCCAACTGACTAGGTATCCCCATTTCCCTTTGTCTTGTCTTACTAAGGTGCCTGAAGTCATACCCCTAACTCTAACCCCAACTGACTAGGTATCCCCATTTCACTTTCCCCTGTCTTACTAAGGCACCTGAAGTCATACCCATAACTCTAACCCTAACCCCAACCGACTAGGTATCTCCATTTCCTTTCCTTACTAAGGTGCCTTTAGTAAGTATTCATACTTATTTCCCATGATGCTGTGTTACAGATGGAATCCAAACTGGATTAAATATTTAGTTTTAAACCATCCACACACAATAACCACAATAACCACAATAACCACAATAACCACAATAACCAAAATAACCAAAATAACCACAATAACCACAATAACCACAATAACCGATGACAAAAGTGAAAAACATGTTTTTCTGTACATTTTTTGAAAAATAAATACATAAAAATCTAATTTACATAGGTGTTCACACCCCTGAGTCAATACTTTGTAGAAGCACCTTTGGCAGCGATTACAGCCATGTGTCTTTCTGGATACGACTCTAAAACCTGGATTTGGCAAGATTTGCACATTATTCTTTTCAGAATTCTTCAAGCTCTGTCAAATTGGTAGTTGATCATTGCTAGACAATCATTTTCAGGTCTTGCCATAGATTTTCACGTAGATTTATGTCAAAACTGTAACTCGGCCACTCAGGAACATTCACTGTCTTTTTATGTTATTGTCCTGCTGAAAGGTGAATTCATCTCCCAGTGTCTGGTGGAAAGCAGAATGAACAGGGTTTTCCTCTAGGATTTTGCCTGTGCATAGTTCCATTCCATTTATTTTTATCCTGAAAAACTTCCCAGTCCTTAACGATTACAAGCATACCCATAACATGATGCAGCCACCACTATGCTTGAAAATATGGTGTGGTACTCAGTAATGTGTTGTATTGGATTTGAACCAAACACTTTGTATTCAGGATAAAAAGTTAACTTCTATTCCACCTTCATTTTGCAGTATAACTAAAGCCTTGTTGCAAACTGGATGCATGTTTTAGAATACATTTTTTTCTGTACAGTCGTTCTTCTTTTCACTCTGTCATTAGTATTGTGGAGTAACTACAATGTTGTTTATCCATCCTCAGTTTTCTTCTATCACAGCCATTAAACTCTGTAACTGTTTTAAAGTGAAATCCATGAGCGGTTTCTTTCCTCTCCGGCAACAATGTTAGGAAGTACTGGGTGTATTGATACACCATCCAAAGTGTAATTAATAACTTCACCATGCTCGAATGGATATTCAATGTTCTCTTTTTAATGTTGCCCTTCTTTGCAAGGGGTACAGCAATGAAATAGTCATTCAAAAGTCATGTTAAACACTATTATTGCACACAGAGTGAGTCCATGCAAGTTATTATGTGACTTGTTAAACATATTTTTACTCCTGAACTTATTTAGGCTTGTCATAACAAAGGGGTTGAATACTTATTGACTCAAGACATTTTAGCTTTTCCTTTGTTTATTAACTTGTAAAAATGTCTAAAAACATAATTCCACTTTGAAATTATGGGGTATTGTGTGTAGGCCAGTGTCAAAACACATTTAAATTGAATCCATTTTTAATTCAGGCTGTAACACAACAAAATATTTAAAGTCTGAATACACCATATGTTTTTAGTTTGTTAGTTTGTTGTGTATGTTTTATGCAGTAGGTTAATATCTATCACGTCTGTCAGATTAACACCACAAAGTACAAGCCTGTAGTCCATTAGCAGACACTTGTACTTTAAACTTCTTTACAGTAGTGAGTGAATACATTTTTGTACTTTTTCGTACTGGTCCCCCCGTGGGACAATCACACAGTGTTCCTTTTCTCAACTTCCTCTTTTAGGAACCCACTCATTGTTTACAGACTCCGTCACCAAGGCGACCGCGTCCCCCAACACTCCGAGAAAAAAAAGTATGTTGTCGTCACATCACAGCACTTCACAGGAGAGAAACTCAAACTGACAACATATTGATTAATAGATACTCAAATAGCCCATTTCAAAGATGGAGGGGTCTTTTTTACTGTCCGACCAGCCGACACACACACACAGACAAACAGTGAGTTGTGTCTGTAAAACACCCAAAGGGGGTTTGCACTTGTCGTGTTATGGATCGTCACTCAGTGGTAGTTAACAGGTGGGGGATGGGAGGGGATGAAGGCAAGCTGTTGTAACTCCTTCTGGTCTGGCAGGGCTTCCTGAGGTGACTCTGGGGATTTCCCAGTGTTCTGTGTTGCACACTTGGGTTCAAATAGTATTTGAAATCGTTAAATACTTTAGCTGTGCTTGATTGAGCTTCGCCGGCACAACCCGAACCAATCAAATGATCACAAAATAACAAGTCTTTACCCGCCTGGCACTCAAGGCAGATTAAAGCAAACATATTTGAAACATGTAAAATACTATTTGAACCCAGGATATCTGTGTTGTCCATGACACTGTAACACTCTCCCCACCAGTCAGGCCAGATCTCTCCACCAGACAGACTGGGCAGGGCAGGGGAACTCAATAGGGTTGGCCACTTGTAAGGCTTGTATCCCTTATAAGGCTCTGTGACAATAGGGTTGGGGTTGTCAGCCAAGAGCTATTCCTTCCAATGTACCACTGACAGACACTGAGGTAAATAGATAACGTCCAAAATTGCACCCTATTCCCTATATATAGTGCACTAGATTTTGACCAGAATAATCGAAAGTAGTGCACTATGTAGGGAGTACGGGGCCATTTGGAACTTAATCTAGGAGCTTTCCCACCCTCACTCTCCCTCCCAGCTCCCGGTTCCCGCTGGCCGATGACTATCAGTGATAGCAGGAAACAGTGTGACGGAGGAGAGCTTGTTAAAGTCAACAGGATAAGGAACAGGAGGGGAGGCAGAGGGAGGCAGAAAATGCTGAGACAAGCTGACTTCTCCTCTTTTCATCATACTGATGGTTGGAAAGGGGTTTACACTGACTTACCTAGTTAAATAAAGGTTAAATAAAAATGCAGGTGGTTTATACACAGCGGTCTGTTGCCCTTTACAATCTGGTGATATGTTGCAGAGGTCTTTCTCTCGCAGACGCAAAGACATCAAGAAACAAAGAGATCTTCTGTTGAATCTGACAAATCATCTTGATGGTTGTACAGTCGTCTCCAATAAAACTGTGAAGGACCTCGGCGTTACTCTGGACCCTGATCTCTCTTTTGATGAACATATCAAGACTGTTTCAAGGACAGCTTTTTTCCATCTATGTAACATTGCAAAAATCCGAAACTTTCTATCCAAAAATGAATCCCTGCTTTTGTTACTTCTAGGTTAGACTACTGCAATGCTCTACTTTCCGGCTACCCGGATAAAGCACTAAACAAACTTCAGTTAATGCTAAATACGGCTGCTAGAATCCTGACTAGAACCAAAAAAATGATCATATTACTCCAGTGCTAGCCTCCCTACACTGGCTTCCTGTTAAGGCAAGGGCTGATTTCAAGGTTTTACTGCTTAACCTACAAAGCATTACATGGGCTTGCTCCTACATATATTTCTGATTTGGTCCCGCCGTACATACCTACACGTACGCTACGGTCACAAGACGCAGGCCTCCTAATTGTCCCTAGAATTTCTAAGCAAACAGCTGGAAGCAGGGCTTTCTCCTATAGAGCTCCATTTTTATGGAATGGTCTGCCTACCCATGTGAGAGACGCAGACTCGGTCTGAACCTTTAAGTCTTTACTGAAGACTCATCTCTTCAGTGGGTCATATGATTGAGTGTAGTCTGGCCCAGGAGTGTGAAGGTGAACGGAAAGTCACTGGAGCAACGAACCGCCCTTGCTGTCTCTGCCTGGCCGGTTCCCCTCTTTCCACTGGGATTCTCTGCCTCTAACCCTATTACAGGGGCTGAGTCACTGGCTTACTAGGGCTCTTTCATGCCGTCCCTAGGAGGGGTGCGTCACTTGAGTGGGTTGAGTCACTGACGTGATCTTCTTGTCTGGGTTGGCACCCCCCCTTGGGTTGTGCCGTGGCGGAGATCTTTGTGGGCTATACTCGGCCTTGTCTCAGGATGGTAAGTTGGTGGTTGAAGATCCTTTTTTCAGAAATTACCGCCTTACTTACGTTCCCGAAGTAAATGGCCTGTTACTCAGGCCCAGAAGCCAGGATATGCATAGAATTGGTACCATTGGATAGAAAACACTTTGAAGTTTTTCGAAATGTTAAAATAATGTATGAAACTATAACACAATTGATATGGTAAGAGAAAATCCAAAGAAAAACCACTAGAATTATTTTTTTTGAGATGCCAATTAAAGGACTCTAGTTTTAATCCTCTTTATTCCTATGTGGAATGTCAGGCCTCCATAAAACAGGATAATTTTGCTAGGGTTGTTGCATCGCAGACATTGGAGATTGGAGTGATGTGTCTGCATCTCAAATTGCACCATATGCCCTATACATTGGGCCCTATGCGTCCCAAATTGCACCATATGCCCTATATACTGGGTTCATATTGGCCCTGACCAAAAGTAATGCACTATGTAGAAAATAGGATGCCGTTTGAGATGTAGCCTAGATGTTGGTGATAAACATTGCATTTGCATCAAGATTAAGTTAGTCAGTTAGTTAGTTTGCTGAAGGAAAGATTAAAAACCTTGCTGCCGTTGGTTATGTAATTTTGTGCAAATGGTTTGTAAAATGTAATTTAGCAATGCTGGCAATTACTGCTGATTTCATTGGGATGATTCTGTGACATCAGTGTGCTGTAACTAAAGCCTTTTCTTCCCATCACTATCAGCAATCAGCAGGGTCATGACATACAGTACAACTTGGTAACTATAAAGAGAGCTCTTTACAATGTTGATTAAAACTGATATTCAGGCTACTTCACCCCTCCAGATGATAACCATAGCAATCAGTTAGCCTAGCAGCAGTACAGCACCACAACAGTTAGCCTAGCAGCAGTAAAACACCATAGCAATCAGTTAGCCTAGCATCAGTAAAGCACCATAACAGTTAGCCTAGCAGCAGTAAAACACCATAGCAATCAGTTAGCCTAGCAGCAGTACAGCACCATAACAGTTAGCCTAGCAGCAGTAAAACACCATAGCAATCAGTTAGCCTAGCAGCAGTACAGCACCACAACAGTTAGCCTAGCAGCAGTAAAACACCATAGCAATCAGTTAGCCTAGCAGCAGTACAGCACCATAACAGTTAGCCTAGCAGCAGTAAAACACCATAGCAATCAGTTAGCCTAGCAGCAGTAAAACACCATAGCAATCAGTTAGCCTAGCAGCAGTACAGCACCATAACAGTTAGCCTAGCAGCAGTAAAGCACCATAACAGTTAGCCTAGCAGCAGTAAAACATCATAGCAATCAGTTAGCCTAGGAGCAGTAAAGCACCATAACAGTTAGCCTAGCAGCAGTAAAGAACCATAACAGTTAGCCTAGCAGCAGTAAAGCACTATAGCAATCAGTTAGCCTAGCAAGCAGTAAAGACACCATAGCAATCAGTTAGTCTAGCAGCAGTAAAGCACTATAGCAATCAGTTAGCCTAGCAGCAGTAAAGCACCATTGCAATCAGTTAGCATAGCAGCAGTAAAGACACCATAGCAATCAGTTAGTCTAGCAGCATTAAAGCACCATTGCAATCAGTTGGCATAGCAGCAGTAAAGACACCATAGCAATCAGTTAGCCTAGCAGCAGTACAGCACCATAACAGTTAGCCTAGCAGCAGTAAAACAACATAGCAATCAGTTAGCCTATCAGCAGTAAAGCACCATAACAGTTAGCCTAGCAGCAGTAAAGACACCATAGCAATCAGTTAGTCTAGCAGCATTAAAGCACCATTGCAATCAGTTGGCATAGCAGCAGTAAAGACACCATAGCAATCAGTTAGCCTAGCAGCAGTACAGCACCATAACAGTTAGCCTAGCAGCAGTAAAACAACATAGCAATCAGTTAGCCTATCAGCAGTAAAGCACCATAACAGTTAGCCTAGCAGCAGTAAAACACCATAGCAATCAGTTAGCCTAGCAGCAGTAAAGCACCATAACAGTTAGCCTAGCAGCAGTAAAGCACTATAGCAATCAGTTAGCCTAGCAGCAGTAAAGCACCATAACAGTTAGTCTAGCAGCAGTAAAGCACAATAGCAATCAGTTAGCCTAGCAGCAGTAAAGCACCATTGCAATCAGTTAGCATAGCAGCAGTAAAGAGAAAGTAGCAATCATTTAGCCTAGCAGCAGTAAAGCACTATAGCAATCAGTTAGCCTAGCAGCAGTAAAGCACTATAGCAATCAGCTAGCCTAGAAGCAGTGAAGCACCATAGCAATCAGTTAGCCTAGCAGCAGTAAAGCACTATAGCAATCAGCTAGCCTAGCAGCAGTAAAGACACCATAGCAAACTCCAGTGTTAATCTGCAAAATTGTAATTATTCTCCTACCTTCTCATGCATTTTGCACACAATGTATATAGACTCCCCCTTTTTTTCCTACTGTGTTATTGACTTGTTAATTGTTTACTCCATGTGTAACTCTGTGTTGTCTGTTCACACTGCTATGCTTTATCTTGGCCAGGTCGCAGTTGCAAATGAGAACTTGTTCTCAACTAGCCTACCTGGTTAAATAAAGGTGAAATAAAAATAAAAATGTATAAAATCAGTTAGTCTAGCAGCAGTAAAGCACTGTAGCAATCAGTTAGCCTAGCAGCAGTAAAGCACAATTGCAATCAGTTAGCCTAGCAGCAGTAAAGCACCATTGCAATCAGTTAGCATAGCAGCAGTAAAGACAAAGTAGCAATCATTTAGCCTAGCAGCAGTAAAGCACTATAGCAATCAGTTAGCCTAGCAGCAGTAAAGCACAATTGCAATCAGTTAGCCTAGCAGCAGTAAAGCACCATTGCAATCAGTTAGCCTAGCAGCAGTTAAGCACTATAGCAATCAGTTAGCCTAGAAGCAGTGAAGCACCATAGCAATCAGTTAGCCTAGCAGCAGTAAAGCACTATAGCAATCAGCTAGCCTAGCAGCAGTAAAGCACCATTGCAATCAGTTAGCCTAGCAGCAGTAAAGCACTATTGCAAACAGTTAGCCTAGCAGCAGTAAAGACACCATAGCAATCATTTAGCCTAGCAGCAGTAAAGCACTACAGCAATCAGTTAGCCTAGCAGCAGTAAAGCACTATAGCAATCAGATAGCCTAGCAAGCAGTGAAGACACCATAGCAATCAGTTAGTCTAGCAGCAGTAAAGCACTATAGCAATCAGTTAGCCTAGCAGCAGTAAAGCACCATATCAGTTAGCCTAGCAGCAGTAAAACACCATAGCAATCAGTTAGCCTAGCAGCAGTACAGCACCATAACAGTTAGCCTAGCAGCAGTAAAACACCATAGCAATCAGTTAGCCTATCAGCAGTAAAGCACCATAACAGTTAGCCTAGCAGCAGTAAAACATCATAGCAATCAGTTAGCCTAGGAGCAGTAAAGCACCATAACAGTTAGCCTAGCAGCAGTAAAGCACCATAACAGTTAGCCTAGCAGCAGTAAAGCACTATAGCAATCAGTTAGCCTAGCAGCAGTAAAGCACTATAGCAATCATTTAGCCTAGAAGCAGTGAAGCACCATAGCAATCAGTTAGCCTAGCAGCAGTAAAGCACTATAGCAATCAGCTAGCCTAGCAGCAGTAAAGCACCATTGCAATCAGTTAGCCTAGCAGCAGTAAAGCACTATTGCAAACAGTTAGCCTAGCAGCAGTAAAGACACCATAGCAATCATTTAGCCTAGCAGCAGTAAAGCACTACAGCAATCAGTTAGCCTAGCAGCAGTAAAGCACTATAGCAATCAGTTAGCCTAGAAGCAGTGAAGCACCATAGCAATCAGTTAGCCTAGCAGCAGTAAAGCACTATAGCAATCAGCTAGCCTAGCAGCAGTAAAGACACCATAGCAAACTCCAGTGTTAATCTGCAAAATTGTAATTATTCTCCTACCTTCTCATGCCTTTTGCACACAATGTATATAGACTCCCCCTTTTTTCCTACTGTGTTATTGACCTGTTAATTGTTTACTCCATGTGTAACTCTGTGTTGTCTGTTCACACTGCTATGCTTTATCTTGGCCAGGTCGCAGTTGCAAATGAGAACTTGTTCTCAACTAGCCTACCTGGTTAAATAAAGGTGAAATAAAAATAAAAAATGTATAAAATCAGTTAGTCTAGCAGCAGTAAAGCACTGTAGCAATCAGTTAGCCTAGCAGCAGTAAAGCACCATTGCAATCAGTTAGCCTAGCAGCAGTAAAGCACTATAGCAATTAGTTAGCCTAGCAGCAGTAAAGACAAAGTAGCAATCAGTTAGCCTAGAAGCAGTGAAGCACTGTAGCAATCAGTTAGCCTAGCAGCAGTAAAGCACAATTGCAATCAGTTAGCCTAGCAGCAGTAAAGCACCATTGCAATCAGTTAGCCTAGCAGCAGTAAAGCACTATTGCAAACAGTTAGCCTAGCAGCAGTAAAGACACCATAGCAATCATTTAGCCTAGCAGCAGTAAAGCACTACAGCAATCAGTTAGCCTAGCAGCAGTAAAGCACTATAGCAATCAGTTAGCCTAGCAAGCAGTAAAGACACCATAGCAATCAGTTAGTCTAGCAGCAGTAAAGACACCATAGCAATCAGTTAGCATAGCAGCAGTAAAGACACCATAGCAATCATTTAGCCTAGCAGCAGTAAAGCACTACAGCAATCAGTTAGCCTAGCAGCAGTTAGGCACCATAACAGTTAGCCTAGCAGCAGTAAAACACCATAGCAATCAGTTAGCCTATCAGCAGTAAAGCACCATAACAGTTAGCCTAGCAGCAGTAAAACACCATAGCAATCAGTTAGCCTAGCAGCAGTAAAGCACCATAACAGTTAGCCTAGCAGCAGTAAAGCACTATAGCAATCAGTTAGCCTAGCAGCAGTAAAGCACCATAGCAGTTAGTCTAGCAGCAGTAAAGCACAATAGCAATCAGTTAGCCTAGGAGCAGTAAAGCACCATTGCAATCAGTTAGCATAGCAGCAGTAAGGACAAAGTAGCAATCATTTAGCCTAGCAGCAGTAAAGCACTATAGCAATCAGTTAGCCGAGCAGCAGTAAAGCACCATTGCAATCAGTTAGCCTAGCAGCAGTAAAGCACTATTGCAAACAGTTAGCCTAGCAGCAGTAAAGACACCATAGCAATCATTTAGCCTAGCAGCAGTAAAGCACTAACAGCAATCAGTTAGCCTAGCAGCAGTAAAGCACTATAGCAATCAGTTAGCCTAGCAAGCAGTAAAGACACCATAGCAATCAGTTAGTCTAGCAGCAGTAAAGACACCATAGCAATCAGTTAGTCTAGCAGCATTAAAGCACCATTGCAATCAGTTGGCATAGCAGCAGTAAAGACACCATAGCAATCAGTTAGCCTAGCAGCAGTACAGCACCATAACAGTTAGCCTAGCAGCAGTAAAACACCATAGCAATCAGTTAGCCTATCAGCAGTAAAGCACCATAACAGTTAGTCTAGCAGCAGTAAAGCACTATAGCAATCAGTTAGCCTAGCAGCAGTAAAGCACCATTGCAATCAGTTAGCATAGCAGCAGTAAAGACACCATAGCAATCAGTTAGTCTAGCAGCAGTAAAGCACCATAACAGTTAGTCTAGCAGCAGTAAAGCACAATAGCAATCAGTTAGCCTAGGAGCAGTAAAGCACCATTGCAATCAGTTAGCATAGCAGCAGTAAAGACAAAGTAGCAATCATTTAGCCTAGCAGCAGTAAAGCACTATAGCAATCAGTTAGCCGAGCAGCAGTAAAGCACTATAGCAATCAGTTAGCATAGCAGCAGTAAAGACACCATAGCAATCATTTAGCCTAGCAGCAGTAAAGCACTACAGCAATCAGTTAGCCTAGCAGCAGTTAAGCACTATAGCAATCAGTTAGCCTAGCAGCAGTAAAGCACCATAGCAATCAGTTTTCCTACTGCAGTAAAACACTTAGCAATTAGTTAGCCTCCATGTGTAACACCATTGCAATCAGTTCACACTGCTAAAGCCTTTATCTTAGCAATCAGTTAGCATAGCAAATGAGAACTATAGCAATCAGTTAGCCTAGCTGCAGTTAAATAAAGGTGAAATAAAAGTAAAAATGTATAAAATCAGTTAGCCTAGCAACAGTAAAGCACTGTAGCAATCAGTTAGCCTAGCAGCAGTAAAGCACCATTGCAATCAGTTAGCCTAGCAGCAGTAAAGCACTATAGCAATTAGTTAGCCTAGCAGCAGTAAAGCACCATTGCAATCAGTTAGCATAGCAGCAGTAAAGCCACCGTAGCAATCAGTTAGCATAGCAGCAGTAAAGCACTATAGCAATCAGTTAGCCTAGCAGCAGTAAAGCACCATTGCAATCAGTTAGCATAGCAGCAGTGAAGCCACTGTAGCAATCAGTTAGCATAGCAGCAGTAAAGCACTATAGCAATCAGTTAGCCTAGCAGCAGTAAAGCACCATTGCAATCAGTTAGCATAGCAGCAGTAAAGCCACTGTAGCAATCAGTTAGCATAGCAGCAGTAAAGCCACCATAGCAATCAGTTAGCCTAGCAGCAGTAAAGCACCATTGCAATCAGTTAGCATAGCAGCAGTAAAGCCACCGTAGCAATCAGTTAGCCTAGCAGCAGTAAAGCACTAAAGCAATCAGTTAGCATAGCAGCAGTAAAGCACTATAACAATCAGTTAGCATAGCAGCAGTAAAGCACTATAGCAATTAGTTAGCCTAGCAGCAGTAAAACACTATAGCAATCAGTTAGCCTAGCAGCAGTAAAGCACTATAGCAATCAGTTAGCATAGGGCAGTAAAGCACTATAGCAATCAGTTAGCCTAGCAGCAGTAAAGCACCATTGCAATCAGTTAGCATAGCAGCAGTAAAGCACTATAACAATCAGTTAGCATAGCAGCAGTAAAGCACTATAACAATCAGTTAGCATAGCAGCAGTAAAGCACTATAACAATCAGTTAGCATAGCAGCAGTAAAGCACTATAACAATCAGTTAGCATAGCAGCAGTAAAGCACTATAACAATCAGTTAGCCTCACAGCAGTAAAGCACTATAGCAATCAGTTAGCCTAGCAGCAGTAAAGCACCATCTGTTTTCACCATCCGTCATGGTCGGTGATAGTCATGGATGCTTGTGTGTTTACATCTTGGCATGCAGTAGTGGTTGGGCAGGTTATTGTAAATATATGGATTCTTATGACAATGACAGGAGTAAGATTTGAGTTTGTACCCCCCAAAACCACCTGGTCCTGTACAGGGCCCAGAACAACCAGTCAGAGTTTAACATGCTTTCAGCTCCCAGTCATTTACTATTGGTAGTGATGTGTACTGGGAGTTTTTTTTATTTTACCTTTATTTAACTAGGCAAATTTGTACCTTGTCAGCTCAGGGGTTTGAACTTGCAACCTTCCGGTTACTAGACCAACGCTCTAACCACTAGGCTACCCTGCGGAGTGATGTGTTAATACTGAGGTGGCAGGTAGCCTAGTGGATCGAGTGTTGGGCCAATAACTGAAAGGTTCCTAGATCTAATCACCGAGCTGGAAAGCTCGTTCTTCCCCTGAACAAGGCAGTTAACCCACTGTTCCTTGGCCATCAGTGTAAGTAAGAATATTTTCTTAACTCGCTAAGTTAAATAAAGGTTAAATAAAATACAATTAAATGGAATACTGCAGTCCACAGTCTGTGAGGTACACACCTGTGTTCAAATAGTGTATACCTACTCTGTTAGTCCATGGGAATGCCCCTAAAGAGTTGAGTCGTGACAATCGATAGCTAGCTCAGACAATGCATCAGACCAGCTTTGAAGTGATGTCAAATACAGATCATTACCAATTGTTTCCCCTTCTATTAAGGCCTCCTTAGACTTTTCATGCATACTGTATGTCATGTTTATATAGCATTTTTAAATATTATCCAATGCCTGAGATACTGTAGTACATATTATTATGACATAGACTGCTTAAAGGAATGATGACTAAAGAGATGGATGACTCTGAATGACCCTCTGTTTAACACAGAATTCAGCGTTTTTAACATAGAACATTAAAAAAAATGTTTTCCTGTAAACGCAGATCTAGAACGGTTCTTATTGTAAATTCTGTTTGGCTTTAGTCAGGGTTCTCTCCAAATCATGAATGGAAAAGGACTAATTTATGTGTTTCAGTTGCACTTCTCCACTTGGATGAAATGTCTTTGCTCTTGTCATCGTATCACCAGACAGCGCTCTGACTAACGTGAAGGCTACTTTTCTCAGGTACATTTGTAGGTTTCTCAGGTACCAGTGTAGGTTTTCTCCGATAGCAAGTAAAAAAAAATGCCAGATTAACTTCAAGTAAAACATTAGGAATTGTAGCTGGCTACATTCTTTCTATGACAAACATTACAAATATTCACACACACATATTTTTTTGCTGTTGTTGTATTTGAAATGTGAAGTGTGACTGTCCTTGTGTATCAAAGTTTTGTTACTGTCATGTTTTGTGTTGTTTTTTGTTGTGGACCCCAAGAAGAGTTGCTGCTTCTGATGGGGTTCCTAATCAACAAACAAATCAAGAGTTTTTTTGGGGCCAAAAAATACTTAGCTTTTTCATTGTAAGTTCATTTACTTCTGTGTGGCTGCTAGCCAAATAGCATTTCATTTCTGTCGAATGTGTTGCGGTAATTTGTTTACTGTCAAGTAAAATTATATTTGTACGCCACTGATCAATCTATTGAAGAAAAAAACACTGACTTTCAATATAAAGGCAGATTTTTGGATGGTCTGCATTTTAAAAAGGCAGATTTCTGAAAGCTAATGATGACTAATTGAGGTATAACTCTGAATATCCCTCTGGTTTCTTTTCCAGTCTCTGTCACACTCTCTGTTCACATTTATTTTGAGTTAAAGTGGCCGAGGATATACCAAACACAGAGGAGAGAAGCTGATTAAGCTCAGAGTAGAGGGGACATCACATGTATTGCAGTAATTTGACCTGAATATAATTCAATGCAGACCAAACTGGATTGGTTTCAGATTAACTTTTGAAGTAGACTCGAAGAAGATTTGAAGATTCAATTGTTAAAAAGAAGAAAAATAAAACTTTATTGATCCATATGAGATGAAAATCTTCTGCAGTACCCGATCGCTCTGATATTGTCACGGTTTCCCCCGAAGTCGGCTCCTCTCCTTGTTCGGGCGGCGTTCGGCGGTCGACGTCACCGGCTTTCTAGCCATCGCCACTCCATTTGTTTTGTCTTGTTCCCTGCACACCTGGTTTTCATTCCCCAATCAATCTACATGTAGTTATTCCTCTGTTCCCCATTATGTCTTTGTGGAAGATTGTTTGTGTTACTTGTATTTTGTTATGTGGTGTTTTGTTACGTGCCAGACATTTGTCTATGTTCCGTGTTTTGGGCACGTTGATGTGCTTTTGCTGTTTTTACCGGAATAATGTGTGCGCCTGTTCACTTCACTCTGCTCTGCTGCACCTGACTTCGCCACCAGTACACATCAGATTGACAGATATGAACACACATACACACCAACATTATGTTGGAGAGACTGGAGCCCACATACACACCAACATTAGGTTGGAGAGACTGGAGCCCACATACACACCAACATTAGGTTGGAGAGACTAGAACCCACATACACACCAACATTAGGTTGGAGAGACTGGAGCCCACATACACACCAACATTAGGTTGGAGAGACTGGAGCCCACATACACACCAACATTAGGTTGGAGAGACTAGAACCCACATACACACCAACATTAGTTTGGAGAGACTGGAGCCCACATACACACCAACATTATGTTGAGAGACTGGAGCCCACATACACACCAACATTATGTTGTAGAGACTGGAGCCCACATACACACCAACATTATGTTGAGAGACTGGAGCCCACATACACACCAACATTATGTTGAAGAGACTGGAGCCCACATACACACCAACATTATGTTGAGAGACTAGAACCCACATACACACCAACATTATGTTGGAGAGACTGGAGCCCACATACACACCAACATTATGTTGGAGAGACTGGAGCCAACATACACACCAACATTATGTTGGAGAGACTGGAGCCCACATACACACCAACATTATGTTGGAGAGACTGGTGCCAACATACACACCAACATTATGTTGGAGAGACTGGAGCCCACATACACACCAACATTATGTTGGAGAGACTGGTGCCAACATACACACCAACATTATGTTGGAGAGACTGGAGCCCACATACACACCAACATTAGGTTGGAGAGACTGGAGCAGAACGTGTTGAGCTGCAGTGTTCAGCAGGACTGTGTTCCTTGGCCATGGTTCAAGAGAAGCAGGGAAATCTTTCCTGTTCCCAGGCCTAGTTGACCACGGGGCAGTAGATAGGTCACGCCCTGGTCACCAATGGAGAGCCAGCTCAGTCACAGATGTGTCAGAGGGGGACTTAGCGGTGGTGGCCTCGGCTCTGGCTCTGACCACAGCAACGCACCAAACTGCTACAGACACATTGTGCCCTGAGACATGACTGTTGAATCCTATGGTTGTCCAATGGACTGTATGGAGACTCCTATGGACAATAAAGCCCCTTCTCAAGGCTACAGTGCATTCTGTCTTGATGCGACTCTCACAGATTGTAGGCTAGCAGTCAACCCTTCCACTAGACAAGTGCATTATGGTCAAAAGACCACACAATAGTTACTAAAAAAATACTTAATAACATTGAAGATAATCTCTTCTTCAATAAACAAACACAAGTCTCCTGAATAATGGGAAAACAGAGTTGATGTTAACAGATGTCCGTTACTCAATGCTGATGCAAACGTGGTTACTGTACTTCATCTAATGTAAACCCCGTGTTAATAGGGTTTTAATTCAACCCAAGGCAGTCCACAGCTGAGTAAACACACAATGATGTCTTGAAGCAGTTGGGGGATCACTGTACCTTCCCTCTGTGTGCTCTGTGTGCTGCCTGGGGTCAGGGCTAACTTATACCATTAGACCCAGTAGGAGAAGACTCCAGATGTAATGGGGGGTGTGTGTGTGTGTGTGTGTGTGTGTGTGTGTGTGTGTGTGTGTGTGTGTGTGTGTGTGTGTGTGTGTGTGTGTGTGTGTGTGTGTGCTGCCTGGGGTCAGGGCTAACTTACACCATTAGACCCAGTAGGGGAAGACTCCAGATGTAATGGAGTGTGTGTGTGTGTGTGTGTGTGTGTGTGTGTGCTGCCTGGGGTCAGGGCTAACTTACACCATTAGACCCAGTAGGAGAAGACTCCAGATGTAATGGGTGTGTGTGTGTGTGTGTGTGTGTGTGTGTGTGTGTGTGTGCTGCGTGTGTGCTGGCCTGGGGTCAGGGCTAACTTACACCATTAGACCCAGTAGGAGAAGACTCCAGATGTAATGGAGCTTGTAGGAGAAGCAGATGTGAGCGTGCGTGTGTGTGTGTGTGTGTGTGTGTGTGTGCTGCCTGGGGTCAGGGCTAACTTACACCATTAGACCCAGTAGGAGAAGACTCCAGATGTAATGGAACGTGTGTGCGTGTGCGTAATCAACATCTGGGAGCAAACTTCTTGGAAGATAATCATCTCAGCCCACCTACTAAAAAGACTTCTGGGATCTTTCTGTACGGTTTTGGGATCTTTCAGAGCGGTTTTGGATGTCTACCAATTGCATCACTCACTGTTATTGTGTCACAAGGTGTTCTGTGAATAACAACAAGCAATATCTAAGTTTCCAGGAAGACATTGCACTTGTGAAAACAATCAACGCTGTGCCGTATATCAAAGTCTCAAGAGCCAATCAGAGGTTCAGGGTTACAGTCAGTCAGACCACAATATCAACACTGTTTTACAGTATATCAGAACCCCAACAGTCAATCAGACCACAATATCAACACTGTTTTACAGTAATGCAGAACCTCAACAGTCAATCAGACCACAATATCAACACTGTTTTACAGTATATCAGAACCCCAACAGTCAATCAGACCACAATATCAACACTGTTTTACAGTAATGCAGAACCTCAACAGTCAATCAGACCACAATATCAACACTGTTTTACAGTAATGCAGAACCCCAACAGATAATCAGACCACAACATCAACACTGTTTTACAGTAATGCAGAACCTCAACAGTCAATCAGACCACAACATCAACACCGTTTTACTGTATATCATAACCCCAACAGTCAATCAGACCACAACATCAACACTGTTTTACAGTAATGCAGAACCTCAACAGTCAATCAGACCAGAACATCAACACTGTTTTACAGTAATGCAGAACCCCAAAAGTCAATCAGACCACAACATCAACACTGTTTTACAGTAATGCAGAACCTCAACAGTCAATCAGACCACAACATCAACACTGTTTTACAGTAATGCAGAACCCCAAAAGTCAATCAGACCACAACAAGAACGTTGCTTCAAAGCACATTTTCAGAAGATTTTCTGTCAAAATTAATAATTAGTGTGTAAATGTAAACTAAGAGTGTTGACAAGGTTTATTTACAGTAATATCCAGCCAGGTGAATCACTAGGCCAGGATGATGATCCAGCTGGTACTGCTAAATCTGCATTGATCCTGCTAAACAGTTAGCTAAATCTGCATTGACCCTGCTAAATAGTTAGCTAAATCTGCATTGACCCTGCTAAATTGTTAGCTAAATCTGCATAGTCCCTGCTAAATAGTTAGCTAAATCTGCATTGTCTCCTCGAAATAGTTAGCTAAATCTGCACTGACCCTGCTATGTAGTTAGCTAAATCTGCATTTACCCTGCTAAATAGTTAACTAAATCTGCATTGACCCTGCTAAATAGTTAGCTAAATCTGCATTGACCCTGCTAAATAGTTAGCTAAATCTGCATAGTCCCTGCTAAATAGTTAGCTAAATCTGCATTGTCTCCTCGAAATAGTTAGCTAAATCTGCACTGACCCTGCTATGTAGTTAGCTAAATCTGCATTTACCCTGCTAAATAGTTAACTAAATCTGCATTGACCCTGCTAAATAGTTAGCTAAATCTGCATTGCCCGTGCTAAATAGTTAGCTAAATCTGCATTGACCCTGCTAAATAGTAAGCTAAATCTGCATTGACCCTGCTAAATAGTTAGCTAAATCTGCATTGACCCTGCTAAATAGTTAGCTAAATCTGCATTGTCCCTGCTAAATAGTTAGCTAAATCTGCATTGACCCTGCTAAATAGTTAGCTAAATCTGCATTGACCCTGCTAAATAGTAAGCTAAATCTGCTTTGAAACTTTTCTCAAAAACAATGTTGACTCACCTCATACACTGCTGCTACTGTTTAGTATCAGTCACTTTAGTCCTAGTTATAGGTTCATATCTACCTCAATTTCCTTGTAACCCTGCACATCGGTACTGGCTTCCCCGTGTATATAGCCAAGTTATCCTTACTCATTATGTTTTTATTATTAATTTTATTATTACGTGTTTTACTTTTCTAATATTTCTCTATGTTCTTTATCTCTGCATTGTTGGGAAGGGCCCGTAGGTAAGCGTTTCACTGTTAGTTTACACCTGTTGTTTACGAAGCGTGTGACGAATAACATTTGATTTGATTTGAAGATGCTGCTTCACCAGTACCCAGCTGAGCCAAGGAGTAGAGCATATACAGTTACAGTATAAACCCTAAACCCTATCGCCACCAGCCTCTGACGAGCACTCAAAGCAATCAATACCTAAACCCTTATTCTGTAAGCCATGAATCATGGCAAGAGTACAAATACATAATGTAACAGGTATTATACTGTATGCTGATCATTCAACATTTGACTGCTGAAACAACAACTATAGCTGTAATGCCCGGGGTGTAGTGGAGGAAGGTGTCAGACGCAGGAGACAGAGAGTTCAGAGTAGCGCTACTTCTTTATACACCGACCAGGTGAAAACAGACGCCACTCAAAACAAATGCCCCAAAACACAGGGGAACAAAACAGCCCCGAAACACATGGGAACTAAACAGTCCCAAAACACAGGGGGACTAAACAGCCCCAGAACACAGGGGAACTAAACAGTATAAAAACACAGGGGAACTAAACAGTCTAAAAACACAGGGGAACTAAACAGCCCCAAAACACAGGGGAACTAAACAGCCCCAAAACACAGGGGAACTAAACAGCCCCAAAACACAGGGGAACTAAACAGCCCCAAAACACAGGGGAACTAAACAGCCCCAAACACAGGGGAACTAAACAGCCCCAAAACACAGGGGAACTAAACAGTATCAAAACACAGGGGAACTAAACAGTCTAGAAACACAGGGGAACTAAACAGTCGCCAAAACACAGGGGAACTAAACAGCCCCAAAACACAGGGGAACTAAACAGCCCCAAAACACAGGGGAACTAAACAGCCCCAAAACACAGGGGAACTAAACAGTATCAAAACACAGGGGAACTAAACAGTCTAAAAACACAGGGGAACTAAACAGCCCCAAAACACAGGGGAACTAAACAGCCCCAAAACACAGGGGAACTAAACAGCCCCAACACAGGGGAACTAAACAGCCCCAAAACACAGGGGAACTAAACAGCCCCAAAACACAGGGGAACTAAACAGTATCAAAACACAGGGGAACTAAACAGTCTAAAAACACATGGGAACTAAACAGCCCCAAAACACAGGGGAACTAAACAGCCCCAAAACACAGGGGAACTAAACAGCCCCAAAACACAGGGGAACTAAACAGCCCCAAAACACAGGGGAACTAAACAGTATCAAAACACAGGGGAACTAAACAGTCCTAAAAACACAGGGGAACTAAACAGTCCCAAAACACAGGGGAACTAAACAGCCCCAAACACAGGGGGAACTAAACAGTCCCAAAACACAGGGGAACTAAACAGCCCCAAAACACAGGGGAACTAAACAGCCCCAAAACACAGGGGAACTAAACAGCCCCAAAACACAGGGGAACTAAACAGTCCCAAAACACAGGGGAACTAAACAGCCCCAAAACACAGGGGAACTAAACAGCCCCAAAACACAGGGGAACTAAACAGCCCCAAAACACAGGGGAACTAAACAGCCCCAAAACACAGGGGAACTAAACAGCCCCAAAACACAGCTCAAATTACACGAAAAACCGTGACATACATGTGGTTACAAAGAGTACAGATAAAACAGGCGGTCCGGCTGGCTAATAAAGCCCAACTACTAAACCTAATTAACAACAGGTGTAACAGGTGTAACTAGAAGGGGAGGAAAAGATCAGTGGCAGCTGGTAGGCCGGTGACGACGACCGCCGAGCGCCACCCGAACGGGAAGGGGAGCCACCTTCGGTAGGAGTCGTGACAATAGCCGCCAATTGCCATGCTGGTTTTGATGGCTCTGCCTTTTGTGTACTAATTTTATAACACAACAAGGTATGACCAACTATATTCTATGAACACACTCCATTTTAATTTAGGCAAACAGGATTACTCTGTGATATATTGTAAATGTGTTGTATATAAATGCACTTTCAATATAACTAAATTAGATTGCATGTGTACTTGAAAATAAACATATTGACGAGTGAGTGTGTGTCCATACATCCAGTCATTTTTGCAGATTCAGTAGTGGTTTTCATTAACCTTTTAAATAACAGAGCAGGTTGAGAGATTCAAGTTCCTTTGTGTCCACATCATCAACAAACTATCATGGTCCAAACACACCCAGACAGTTGTGAAGAGGGCACGACAAAGCCTATTCCCGTCAGGAGACTGAAAAGATTTGGCATGGGTCAGATCCTCAAGAAATTCTACAGCTGCACCATCGAGAGCATCCTGACGGGTTGCATCACTGCCTGGTATGGCAACTGCTCGGCGTCCGACCGTAAGGCACTACAGAGGGTAGTGTGTATGGCCCAGTACATCACTGGGACCAGGCTTCCTGCCATCCAAAACCTCTATACCAGGCCGTGTCAGAGGAAGGCTCTAAAAATTGTCAAAGACTCCAGCCACCCTAGTCATAGACTGTCCTCTCTGATACCGCACAGCAAGCTGTGCCGGAGCGTCAAGTCTAGGTCCAAAAGACTTCTTAACAGCTTCTACCCCCCAAGCCATAAGACTCCTGACCAGCTAATCAAATGGCTACACAGTCTATTTGCAATCCCCCCCCCCCTCTCTTTTACGTTGCTGCTACTCTCTGTTTATTATCTATGCATAGTCACTTTAACTCTACCTACATGTACATATTACCTCTATCACCTTGACTAAACGGTACCCCCACACATTGTCTCTGTACCAGTACCGCCTGTATATAATCTCCACATTGTCTCTGTACCAGTACCGCCTGTATATAATCTCCACATTGACTCTGTACCAGTACCGCCTGTATATAGCCTCCACATTGACTCTGTACCAGTACCGCCTGTATATAATCTTCACATTGACTCTGTACCAGTACCGCCTGTATATAACCTCCACATTGACTCTGTACCAGTACCCCTGTATATAGCCTCCACATTGACTCTGTACTGGTACCCCCTGTATTTAGCCTCCACATTGACTCAGTACGGGTACCCCCTGTATATAGCCTCCACATTGACTCTGTACCAGTACCGCCCGTATTTAGCCTCGCTATTGTTAATTTACTGCTGCTGTTCAATTATTTGCTTTTTATTTTATTTTTATTTTTTTACTTATCTATTTCTTACTTAACACATTTTTCTTGAAACTGTATTGTTGGTTAAGGTCTTGTGGGTAAGCATTTCACTCTAAGGTCTACTACACCTGTTGTATTCGGCGCATGTAAACAAATAGGATTTGATTTGATTTGACACACTGGAGTCTACCTACACACTGGACAAGGAGTGAATGAGAAAAACAGCTTTCTTGGGCACTGCACTTAGTTTTTACTAACAACAACACTGCCTGTGTAAAATGTTCTGAAATGCTCCTAAAATAAGTCCTCGGAACCTCCAGTAGTGAGGTTCCGTTACCCTTTAAAGAACTGGAACCTCCAGTAGTGAGGTTCCGTCACCCTTTGAAGAACTGGAACCTCCAGTAGTGAGGTTCCGTCACCCTTTGAAGAACTGGAACCTCCAGTAGTGAGGTTCCGTCACCCTTTGAAGAACTGGAACCTCCAGTAGTGAGGTTCCATCACCCTTTGAAGAACTGAAACCTCCAGTAGTGAGGTTCCGTCACCCTTTGAAGAACTGGAACCTCCAGTAGTGAGGTTCCGTCACCCTTTGAAGAACTGGAACCTCCAGTAGTGAGGTTCCGTCACCCTTTGAAGAACTGGAACCTCCAGTAGTGAGGTTCCGTCACCCTTTGAAGAACTGGAACCTCCAGTAGTGAGGTTCCGTCACCCTTTGAAGAACTGAAACCTCCAGAAGTGAGGTTCCGTCACCCTTTGAAGAACTGAAACCTCCAGTAGTGAGGTTCCGTCACCCTTTGAAGAACTGGAACCTCCAGTAGTGAGGTTCCGTCACCCTTTGAAGAACTGGAACCTCCAGTAGTGAGGTTCCGTCACCCTTTGAAGAACTGGAACCTCCAGTAGTGAGGTTCCGTCACCCTTTGAAGAACTGGAACCTCCAGTAGTGAGGTTCCGTCACCCTTTGAAGAACTGGAACCTCCAGTAGTGAGGTTCCGTCACCCTTTGAAGAACTGGAACCTCCAGTAGTGAGGTTCCGTCACCCTTTGAAGAACTGGAACCTCCAGTAGTGAGGTTCCGTCACCCTTTGAAGAACTGGAACCTCCAGTAGTGAGGTTCCGTCACCCTTTGAAGAACTGAAACCTCCAGTAGTGAGGTTCCGTCACCCTTTGAATAACTGGAACCTCCAGTAGTGAGGTTCCGTCACCCTTTGAAGAACTGAAACCTCCAGTAGTGAGGTTCCGTCACCCTTTGAAGAACTGTTCCGTCACCCTTTGAAGAACTGGAACCTCCAGTAGTGAGGTTCCGTCACCCTTTGAAGAACTGGAACCTCCAGTAGTGAGATTCCATCACCCTTTGAAGAACTGAAACTTCCAGTAGTGAGGTTCCGTCACCCTTTGAAGAACTGAAACCTCCAGTAGTGAGGTTCCGTCACCCTTTGAATAACTGGAACCTCCAGTAGTGAGGTTCCGTCACCCTTTGAAGAACTGGAACCTCCAGTAGTGAGGTTCCGTCACCCTTTAAAGAACTGGAACCTCTGAATAAGGTTCTGGGTGTGAACATTCTAAGTCGGTGGCATAAAGTGTAGTAAATGTAATGACCGACGCTGGAAATGGGAAGCAGGTACGGGGAGTCAACATTTTATTCAGGAACAGACAGGTAACAAAACAGGAACAGCATCAGCACACTCGTAAACAATGACAAACAACAATTAATGCTGAAGCAGGGAACAGAGCGGGGAACCAGACAGCTATAGGGGAGGTAATGACAGAGGTGATTTAGTCCAATATTCACTGATGCGTGTGACGGGGTAAGGCAGGTGTGCGTAATGCTGGTGAAAGGAGTGCGTAATGCTGGGTAGCCTGGTGCCTTCGAGCGCCAGGGAGGGGGAGCAGGAGAAGGTTGTGACATTCAACTTTGTTCTAAAGGCAGAAATAATCTGATTGGTTAATTAAGGGCAGAATAAATCCGATTGGTTTCTAAAAAAGGTCAATGGACAGAGTTTAACAGACGCACAACTGTTGAAAAATGGCAGAGGTTTGAACTGACGCTATTGTAAGTAAAATGTTGAGTTTACGAATTGTAACGTTTTTAAATCATGATTGTGTTACAGCAGTCAGACAATGTGACAATATCTCTAAGATACAACTGGTCTCCTGACTTAAAGCAAATAGTCAAATGTAGCAAGCTAGCTAGTTAGCAGCAACATATTAAGCTAATGAGCGCAAGCTAGCTAGATAGCAGCAACATACTAAAGCTAATGAGAGCAAGCTAGCTAGTTAGCAGCAACATACTAAGCTAATGAGAGCGAGCTAGCTAGTTAGCAGCAACATACTAAAGCTAATGAGCGCAAGCTAGCTAGTTAGCAGCAACATACTAAAGCTAATGAGAGCAAGCTAGCTAGTTAGCAGCAACATACTAAGCTAATGAGAGCAAGCTAGCTAGTTAGCAGCAACATACTAAGCCTATGAGAGCACGCTAGCTAGTTAGCAGCAACATACTAAGCCTATGAGAGCACGCTAGCTAGTTAGCAGCAACATACTAAGCCTATGAGAGCACGCTAGCTAGTTAGCAGCAACATACTAAAGCTAATGAGGGCAAGCTAACGAGATAAGTATTTAGCAACCTCTTAGCTACTCATGTTGAATTAATAAATAGAGGTTAGCTAGGTGCCAAATATACAGGTATGTCAACTACCATTTGCTTTATTGAAATGTTAAGTTGAATAAGCTTTGAGGTACACACTGTTAGTTCTATTCTATGACTCAACATTAGTAGGAGATACTGTAGCTATCTGCTAGCCAACTAGCGGTGTTTTTAGTTTTCAGCATTTTACGTTGCTGCCCCCCGGCACAACATAATAGTGCATCGCCATTGTTTATTCAACTTAACATTTGAATAAAGAAAATGTTAGCTGACTTACTTGTATATTTTCAATACTTACCTAGCTAGATTCTTTTCTGCCCTTATAACAAAGTTGACTATGCTTTATATCAATCTGCTCTCAGGCCTCATATTATTGTTGTGAATACCTGTTTTGTATGAGTCCCACATCAATGTTTCTTAAGAAATAGGTCATATGAGTAATTCAATGTTATGGGATTAGTGCATAATGAAAGGTCCTGTGATTTTTCCTTCTGATTATTAGCAAATCCACTTAGTTTTCAGTTGTAAACTGAAAGCACATTAGTGTGTATTACCTCAATAAACAAACCATTCTCTACCCCCCGAGCTTTTGATCAGATTACAAACAAGAGAGAGGACTGGGTATCAAGAAGATGTAATGTAATACTGTAGCGACAGATTGCACTGAGAGCAGACTGGATTGGGCGTGGAGGAGTGAATACAAAATGAAAAAATGTTACACAACCATGACCCAGATCCATGCTGTTGTGGTGGTATGTATAAATTACATGCTGTTGTGGTGGTAGGTATAAATTACATGCTATTGTTGTGGTGGTATGTATAAATTACATGCTATTGTTGTGGTGGTATGTATAAATGACATGATATTGTCGTGGTATGTATAAATTACATGCTGTTGTGGTGGTATGTATAAATTACATGCTGTTGTGGTGGTATGTATAAATGACATGCTATTTTGTGGTGGTATGTTGTATAAATTACATGCTGTTGTGGTGGTATGTATAAATGACATGCTATTTAGTGTTCCTGCAGCTTTAAAATATCCTGAGGGGAATGTTCCTGTCCATGACCCGTTTGACTCAAAACATGTCAGTTTATGTCCAGGTTATTTTACACATGAACATAGAGGTCAGAGGTCAGGGGTTTTCTTCTGGTTAATGTGACATGGAACATGTTAAATGGAGTGTGAAGGGCCACTCTACTTCCATTCCTTCCAGCCCTTTCTAAGATGTTTATACTACAGGGGTAATGTACGTTCTCTCATGACAATTCTTTCAACTCCGCAGGCTGAAATATTTCTAATGGTAGAATTGAGAGCAGAGTTTCACGAGGAAAAAAAACAAACATATTTCCTTCATTTTAAGTGACACTTAGTAGATGGCTGTAAGGGAACAAAAAGTTCTGAGAGCTGAGTTGTCAGCCTCGTATCTGATGGCATTTAGTGAGGAGCTGCCTTGTTGTGATGATGTTCCCACTGCACCTCTCAGTATTATCTTGATTGTAGTTTACTGATGAGTTACGGGGAATAGGGCAGGCTTCATAGGGCAGGCCTCATAGGGCAGGCTTCATAGGGCAGGCCTCATAGGGCAGGCCTCATAGGGCAGGCTTCATAGGGCAAGCTTCATAGGGCAGGCCTCATAGGGCAGGCCTCATAGGGCAGGCCTCATAGGGCAGGCTTCATAGGGCAGGCCTCATAGGGCAGGCTTCATAGGGCACTCCTCATAGGGCACTCCTCTCCTCATAGGGCAGGCCTCATAGGGAGGGCACTCCTCATAGGGCACTCCTCATAGGGCAGGCCTCATAGGGCACTCCTCATAGGGCAGGCCTCATAGGGCACTCCTCATAGGGCAGGCCTCATAGGGCACTCCTCATAGGGCAGGCCTCATAGGGCACTCCTCATAGGGCAGGCCTCATAGTGCACTCCTCATAGGGCACTCCTCATAGGGCAGGCCTCATAGGGCAGGCTTCATAGGGCAGGCTTCATAGGGCCTTCGAAACAGAATGACAGTGAGCAGGGGAGGTGTGGACTCGAGTCACATGACTTGGACTCGAGTCACAAATATAATGACTTGCAACTCGACATTGACTTTAACACTAATGACTCGTGACTTTATTTGGACTTGAGCCTTATGACTCGAACTGACTTGATACCCTCCCCAAGCCCAAATATAAAACAAATGATGCTATTAAAAATAGTGGGCAGCTCATCAACTCTTCATTTAAAGAATTACAGTTTGAATCGGACAGCAGCCAATCAAACTGTGCAAGCTGAGAAAAAGTTGCGCATGAAAGTGCAGAGGAACGTTGGCGGGTGAAAGCCCTTTGAAAGATGATACCTCAAATTATTATTTTCGGATATAAAGATGACATTGTTTCAACGAAAAACAGATTGCAACTTGCAAAACATGCAGGAAGAAAATTACAGACGGAGGCGCAACAACTTCAAAATTTGTTTGACATTTGAAGCTGCACAAAGAACGGTAAGTCATGGATAATATAGCTGACAGCAATATCATTCATAACTTTGCTAGTGTAGCAGGTAGGCTAACGTAACGTTAAATCAATTAGCCTCCACACAGTCAGTCAGTGCGGGAAATTGATCATTGCACCCAAGATTGAGCTATAACTGGCGAGGCAGTTGGTAGCCTACATCCTGCCTGATGTTACTGCTGATCCTAAAGCCATTGACCTATGTTAGCCTACTGTAACCACACACACACTGTGTGTGTTAAGTTTGGGCGATTGTGTAGAAGCCTACATCGCCCGATTGCGCCCCATAGCGATCCTCAATAGTCGATCGCTATTGGGGGGGGGTGTCTTTCTTATGCCTACCCATGTATTTCAAAGGAAATATAAAGTTTATTTGGAAAGTAATAAATATATTTTTAAAAGCATTCGTGATTTGCGTAAATGTAATATACTAACTATTACTCTTGTTAAAAATATGAAATGGTATTACATTTGGTGAAGAGCACATTATGACTTGTTTAGGACTCGAAACTCAAAGTTTAGGACTTGAGACTTGAGACTTGTTGGTCTTGACTTGAGACTTGACTCGGACCTGCCTGTCTTGACTTGGGACTTGACTTGAGACTTGAGTGCTAAGACTTGAGACTTACTTGTGACTTGTAAAACAATGACTTGGTCCCACCTCTGATGAGCAGTATTTACATCAACAATGTAGGCTAGATACTGCACTGCCATATTAGTAATAATGTAAGGATGTTGTGCCTTCCACCTGCATACAGTACTTCATAATGTTTTTCAGAGAGACAGAACAATAGTACGATCATCTCATTATGTATAAGAAACCTTTTGCATACACTTTCAAATATTTGGGTTTAACAAATGGTAATGTCATTAATGATACTTGTCCTTGTTTATTCCTGGCGTGAACAATAAAACATTCTATGGAGAACCTGAGCAGCCATTGTGTGTTGTTTTTTAACGCAGAGTGATGAGGACTTCCTGCTTTTTCAAATATTCCATAAACAGACTGACCCTGACATTCTCTCCATTCACCCCTGCTTCTATTACTGTCGTGTTGACATGTACATTATGGAACAGGAACGCATGATGAATTATATTCCAGAATACATTATTGATTCCCCTCGATGGGATGTAAAAGATTTTGGGAGCTTTATGTTTCACAGAATGCCTACAGTACACATGCATGTATGTCATATATTCATTATTCCATTAATTACTACTATTAATTACTATATCAATTACTACATCAATTACTATAACAATTACTATAACAATTACTATAACAATTACTATATCAATTACTATATCAATTACTATATCAATTACTATATGAATTACTATATGAATTACTATATGAATTACTATATCAATTACTATATCAATTACTATATCAATTACTATATCAATTACTATATGAAATACTATATTGTTTACTACTATTTTAATGACTATTAATTACTACTATTAATTACTATATGAATTACTATATTATTGACAATATGAATTACTATATGAATTACTATATTGTTTACTACTATTTTAATGACTATTAATTACTACTATTAATTACTATATCAATTACTATATGAAATACATCTATGAATTAGTTTATTATTGACGATATGAATTACTACTATGAATTAACGATATTAATGACTATATTGATTACTACTATGAATTGCTATTTTAATGACTACTATTAATTACTATATGAATTACTATATTATTGACGATATTAATTACTACTATGAATTACTATATTAATGACTATATTAATCACTACTATTCATTCTTAAATGAATTACTATATGAATTACCATATTATTGACGATATGAATTACTATATGAATTACCATATTATTGACGATATGAATTACTATATGAATTGCTACTATTAATCACTTTATGAATTACTACTATGAATTACTTTATGAATTACTATATGAATTACTATATTATTACTATATTAACTACTACTATTAATTACTACTATTAGTTACTACATTAATTACTATGTTTTATAGTAATGTACTGTTAAACAACATTCTTTGGAATTTACGGCAACATACTGTACCTGGCTGCCAGTAAGTTACCGTAAAATTAACAGGATTTTTTTTTTTTACAGTTCAATTGATTACAAAGATGACCGGCTTGATTTTTTACATACTTTGAAAGAGCATTTATGTGATATTTTACAGAATGATGTTGTGTCCTCAAGATGTGTAGATATTAAAGCTAATTAAAGCTAATAATTAAAGCTTTCATTCTGGATCAGACACAGACTTTTCAGATACTGTCCTTTCTCTAGGTTATAAAACTGTCATGGCACCTAGGATACATAGGTGATGGCAGGTAACCTAGTGGTTAGAGTGTTGGGCCAGTAACCGGAAGGTTGCTGGATTGAATCCCCGAGCTGACAAGGTACAAATCTGCTGTTCTACCCCTGAGCAACACAGTTAGCCCACTGTTCCCCGGGCGCAGAAAACGTGGATGTCGATTAAGGCAAATACTATTTGAACCCCCTGCACCTCTCTCAGAGGGATTGGGTTAAATGCGGAAGACACATTTCAGTTGAATACAGATGGATAACTGACTTCTCCTTTCCTTAAGGAGTGTTACTTTTTAGTCAGAGGTGTAAAAAAAAAATCCCAGCCCTGCATTACACCTGAGTTCAAGTCATATTACAAATATTTCATATACTTTAGCTGTGCTTGACTGAGCACAATGGAAGCCATGCAATAGTTACACAAATGCAAACCCTGCCTTATCGTTTCCACTCTAGACAGGCTCCGGGAAATACTATAAAGGATTTTAAATACTATTTGAACCCAGGTCAAGCCCTGTATTGGTTGTCTGCAGTCTGCAGCCCCAGACAGTGTTTACTCTCCACTACGCTGTTCTCTTCTGTCTTCCTCAACGGTTATGCAACTCACAGCCTAAACCGCCTTCACTGTTCAACACTGATTGGCTCCCAGGAGTACAACAGTCACTGGCACATGGAAGACAAACCCTAACTAACTCTGCTATGAGGCAGGGCACATGGAAGAGAAACCCTAACTAACTCTGCTGTGAGGCAGGGCACATGGAAGAGAAACCCTAACTAACTCTGCTGTGAGGCAGGGCACATGGAAGAGAAACCCTAACTAACTCTGCTGTGAGGCAGGGCACATGGAAGAGAAACCCTAACTAACTCTGCTGTGAGGCAGGGCACATGGAAGAGAAACCCTAACTAACTCTGCTGTGAGGCAGGGCACATGGAAGAGAAACCCTAACTAACTCTGCTGTGAGGCAGGGCACATGGAAGAGAAACCTAACTAACTCTGCTGTGAGGCAGGCAGGGCTAACATGTGAGGCAGGGCACATGGAAGAGAAACCCTAACTAACTCTGCTGTGAGGCAGGGCACATGGAAGAGAAACCCTAACTAACTCTGCTGTGAGGCAGGGCACATGGAAGAGAAACTCTAACTAACTCTGCTGTGAGGCAGGGCACATGGAAGAGAAACTCTAACTAACTCTGCTACTCTGTTTGTTGGAAGAAGAAATGAAGGGCTGGGACCTTTTCAGATGGCACAATAAATCACAATAAACGCTTCCATATTTATTGGGGTTAGAGAAGGCCAAGAGAGCAAAAAAGCTGTCATCAAGGCAAAGGGTGGCTACTTTGAAGAATATAAAATATATTTTGATTTGTTTAACACTTCTTTGGTCACTACATGATTCCATATGTGTTATTTCATAGTTTTGATTTCTTCACTGTTATTCTACAATGTAGAAAATAGTTTTAAAAAATAAAGAAACCCCCTGAATGATTAGGTGTGTCCAAACGTTGGACTGGTACTGTATACATATAACATATACCATTTAGCAGACACTTTTTTCCAACGTGCCTAATGCAGCTTACGTATGCGTTGTCCTAGCAATCAAACCCACTCTCCTGGCTTTGCAAGGCTCATCATCTACTAACTGAGCTACAGAAAACCACTGACCACTGTAAGAATCTGAATTCCAATTATGTCTACAAGAATCCTGGGAAAAGAGGCCTCCTCATCTCCAAGTCCAAATATAGAGTGTCCAATCCAAACCCTCAGCAATGGACAGTCTGCTAGAAGGCACAGAACCACAGTGAGTGTTTATAAACAACAGGTTGGATCTTCGAAAACATGACTGAAGAATACTCTGCTCCATTGTTTCTCAAAAGATAACAGGAAAACGTATTGTCTTTAAATACATTAGTGGGGTCATGTCTTCCTATTTCGTTTATACACTCTCTGGGACAGTTATACTTTAGAATCAAAGTATTGGAAAGTGTTGTTCTCGATGCGAGACACAGAATATTTGCTGGTCTGTGGTGTGTAATGAGGAGCAACCAGACACTGCAAATGACGCATTTATGAAACGACTAATTCTAGTTGCTAATAAGCATGACCCCATTAAGGTAATTACTGTAAAAACTGCTAAATCCCTTTGGGGAATTAAAACATTCTATGGTTGAGAGGGACGAGGCAAAAGGAACGATAGATAATTCCGTCTGCACAGCCAATTGGCAATCCTACTGTAAAATTGAGAAATCATGTGACTAAAGTAAACAAAATGAAGAAGAAACTGTACTATGGAACAAAGATAAATGAGTAGGGCGGCAGGGTAGCCTAGTGGTTAGAGTGTAGAGGTGGCAGGGTAGCCTAGTGGTTAGAGTGTAGAGGTGGCAGGGTAGCCTAGTGGTTAGAGTGTAGAGGTGGCAGGGTAGCCTAGTGGTTAGAGTGTAGAGGTGGCAGGGTAGCCTAGTGGTTAGAGTGTAGAGGTGGCAGGGTAGCCTAGTGGTTAGAGTGTAGAGGTGGCAGGGTAGCCTAGTGGTTAGAGTGTAGAGGTGGCAGGGTAGCCTAGTGGTTAGAGTGTAGAGGTGGCAGGGTAGCCTAGTTGTTAGAGTGTAGAGGTGGCAGGGTAGCCTAGTGGTTAGAGTGTAGAGGTGGCAGGGTAGCCTAGTGGTTAGAGTGTAGAGGTGGCAGGGTAGCCTAGTGGTTAGAGTGTAGAGGTGGCAGGGTAGCCTAGTGGTTAGAGTGTAGAGGTGGCAGGGTAGCCTAGTGGTTAGAGTGTAGAGGTGGCAGGGTAGCCTAGTGGTTAGAGTGTAGAGGTGGCAGGGTAGCCTAGTGGTTAGAGTGTAGAGGTGGCAAGGTAGCCTAGTGGTTAGAGTGTAGAGTTGGCAGGGTAGCCTAGTGGTTAGAGTGTAGAGGTGGCAGGGTAGCCTAGTGGTTAGAGTGTAGAGGTGGCAGGGTAGCCTAGTTGTTAGAGTGTAGAGGTGGCAGGGTAGCCTAGTGGTTAGAGTGTAGAGGTGGCAGGGTAGCCTAGTGGTTAGAGTGTAGAGGTGGCAGGGTAGCCTAGTTGTTAGAGTGTAGAGGTGGCAGGGTAGCCTAGTGGTTAGAGTGTAGAGGTGGCAAGGGTAGCCTAGTTGTTAGAGTGTAGAGGTGGCAGGGTAGCCTAGTGGTTAGAGTGTAGAGGTGGCAGGGTAGCCTATTGGTTAGAGTGTAGAGTTGGCAGGGTAGCCTAGTGGTTAGAGTGTAGAGGTGGCAGGGTAGCCTAGTGGTTAGAGTGTAGAGGTGGCAGGGTAGCCTAGTGGTTAGAGTGTAGAGGTGGCAGGGTAGCCTAGTGGTTAGAGTGTAGAGGTGGCAGGGTAGCCTAGTGGTTAGAGTGTAGAGGTGGCAGGGTAGCCTAGTGGTTAGAGTGTAGAGGTGGCAGGGTAGCCTAGTGGTTAGAGTGAAGAGGCGGCAGGGTAGCCTAGTGGTTAGAGTGTAGAGGTGGCAGGGTAGCCTAGTGGTTAGAGTGTAGAGGTGGCAGGGTAGCCTAGTGGTTAGAGTGTAGAGGTGGCAGGGTAGCCTAGTGGTTAGAGGCAGGGTTGCCTAGTGGTTAAAGTGTAGAGGTGGCAGGGTAGCCTAGTTGTTAGAGTGTAGAGGTGGCAGGGTAGCCTAGTGGTTAGAGCGTAGAGGTGGCAGGGTAGCCTAGTGGTTAGAGTGTAGAGGTGGCAGGGTAGCCTAGTGGTTAGAGTGTAGAGGTGGCAGGGTAGCCTAGTGGTTAGAGTGTAGAGGTGGCAGGGTAGCCTAGTGGTTAGAGTGTAGAGGTGGCAGGTAGCCTAGTGGTTAGAGGCAGTGTAGCCTAGTTGTTAGAGTGTAGAGGCGGCAGGGTAGCCTAGTGGTTAGAGGCAGGGTAGCCTAGTGGTTAGAGTGTAGAGGCGGCAGGGTAGCCTAGTGGTTAGAGTGTAGAGGCGGCAGGGTAGCCTAGTGGTTAGAGTGTAGAGGTGGCAGGGTAGCCTAGTGGTTAGAGTGTAGAGGCGGCAGGGTAGCCTAGTGGTTAGTGCGTTGGACTAGTAACCGGAAGGTTGCAAGTTCAAATCCCCAAGCTGACAAGGTACAAATCTGTCATTCTGCCCCTGAACAGGCAGTTAACCCACTGTTCCTAGGCCGTCATTGTAAATAAGAATGTGTTCTTAACTGACTTGCCTGGTTAAATAAAGGTTAAATAAAAATGAAGGACAAATGTAAAAAATCTTTGGCTCACCTTAAATGAAATGTTGGGCATAAAGGCAACCTCCATCCTTCATTAAATTAGATGTCTCATTCATAACAAAACCAACTGACTGATATTACCAACTACTTAAAAACATTTTTTGGGGGATTGGCAACATTAGCATGACATAACAACAACAAACTGAACCTACACATGCATAAGTGACGAAATTATGAAAGACAAGCATTGTAATTTTTTTATTCTGTAACGTGATTGTGGAAGAGGTGGAATAATTATTGTTGTCTATCAACAACGACAAGCCACCTGGGTCTGACAACTTGGATGGAAAATGACTGAGGATAATAGCGGACTGTCTTGCCACTCCTATTTGTATTCTCTTCAACTTAAGCCTACTAGAAAGTATGTGCCCTCAGGCCTCTAGGGAAGCAAAAGTCATTCCGCTACACAAGAATAGCAAAGCACCTAAACAGCAGACCAATCAGCCTGCTACCAAAACTGTGTTTGACCAGATCATTCACAGGAAACAAATGAACACTTGACTTTCAGCTTAATTTATAAGAAAGAGCACATTACATGTACGGAACTTAGACAAACAACTGATGATTGGCTGAAAAGAAATTGATAATAAGAAGATTGTGGTAGCTGTTTTCGTTAGACTTCGATGCAACTTTTGACATTATTAATAATATTCTGCTATTGAAAATAAATCATATGTGTTATGGCTTGACTTCCTCTGCCACATTGTGGATTGAGAGTTTCTTGTCTGACAGAACAGAGAGGGCGTTAATTTATTTGACATCCTCTGCTACATTGTGGATTGAGAGTTTCTTGTCTGACAGAACAGAGAGGGTGTTAATTTATTTGACATCCTCTGCTACATTGTGGATTGAGAGTTTCTTGTCTGACAGAACAGAGAGGGTGTTAATTTAATTGCATCTTAGCCAATGCCGCTCTGTAATTGCCCATCCATATATTTATATTCATATATTCTTCCTATTCCATTAATTATTCCATTAGGTATTTGTTATGGCATTGTTAGATATTACTTGTTAGATAGAAGCACAAGCATTTCGCTACACTCGCAATAACATCTGCTAACCATGTGTATGTGACCAATAAAATTTGATTTGATTTGAATGGGTGGCAAGTAATAAGCTAGTCCTAAATATTTCAAAAATTAAAAGCATGATATTTGGGACAAATCATTCACTAAACCCTAAACGTCAACTAAATCTTGTAATGAATAATGTGGACATTGAGCAAGTTGATGTGACTAAACTGCTTTGAGTAACCCTGGATTGTAAACTGTCATGGTCAAAACATATTGACACAACAGTAGATAAGATGGGGATAAATCTGTCCATAATAAAGCGCTGCTCTGCCTTCTAAACAGCATTATCAACAAGGCAGGTCCTATAGGCCCTAGTTTCTACCTTCTTAACAACATTATCAATAGGGCAGGTCCTACAGGCCCTAGTTTCTACCTTTTTAACAGCATTATCAATAAGGCAGGTCCTACAGGCCCTAGTTTCTACCTTCTTAACAACATTATCAATAAGGCAGGTCCTACAGGCCCTAGTTTCTACCTTCTTAACAAAACTATCAACAAGGCAGGTCCTACAGGCCCTGGTTTCTACCTTCTTAACAACACTAACAACAAGGCAGGTCCTACAGGCCCTAGTTTCTTCCTTCTTAACAACACCATCAACAAGGCAGGTCCTACAGGCCCTAGTTTTATCGTACATGGACAACTGCCAAGTTGTGGCAGGGTAGCCTAGTGGTTAGAGTGTTAGAGTAGCGACCGGGAGGTTGCAAGTTCAAATCCCCGAGCTGACATGGTACAAATCTGTCGTTCTGCCCCTGAACAGGCAGTTAACCCACTGTTCCTAGGCCGTCATTGAAAATAAGAATTTGTTCTTAACTGACTTGCCTGGGTAAATAAAGGTCAAATAAATAAAAAATATGGTGCCACAAAGATTGACATGGGCAAATTACAGTTGGCCCAGAACATAGCAGCACAGCTTGCCCTTAAATGTACACAGAGAGCTAATATCAATAAAAATGCATTTCAATCTCTCCTCACTCAAAGTAGGGAGATTGACTACTTCTCTTTATGAGAGTTATTATTGACATGTTGAAAGCACCGAGCTTTCTGGTTAAGCGACTAGCACACAGCTCAGCCCACAAGACATGTCACCAGGGCACCAGAACAGACTTTGGGAAACGCAGAGTACTAAATAGAGTGTTGACTACATAGAAGTCTTCCTCATTGAGCAGTGAAATCAGATTTGTTTAATAACAGATAAAACCACACCTTGTGGAACAAAGCGGACTGTGAAGAGACACGCTCACAGTTAAACAAACACAAATGCACTCTAAACACACATACATTATAATGTTGTAATATTGTTGCATTGTGGTGTTATACATGTTTTTATTATAGATATGTAGTGGTAGAGTAGTGGTGTAATAATGTGTTGTAGATATTTAGTGGTAGAGTAGTGGTGTAATAATGTGTTGTACTGTAGATATATAGTGGTAGAGTAGTGGTGTAATAATGTATTGTATTGTAGATATGTAGTGGTAGAGTAGTGGTGTAATAATGTATTGTATTGTAGATATGTAGTGGTAGAGTAGTGGTGTAATAATGTGTTGTATTGTAGATATGTAGTGGTGTAATAATGTATTGTATTGTAGATATGCAGTGGTGTAATAATGTATTGTATTGTAGATATGTAGTGGTAGAGCAGTGGTGTAATAATGTGTTGTATTGTAGATATGTAGTGGTAGAGTAGTGGTGTAATAATGTGTTGTATTGTAGATATGTAGTGGTGTAATAATGTACTGTATTGTAGATATGTAGTGGTAGAGCAGTGGTGTAATAATGTATTGTATTGTAGATATGTAGTGGTAGAGTAGTGGTGTAATAATGTGTTGTATTGTAGATATGCAGTGGTGTAATAATGTATTGTATTGTAGATATGTAGTCGTAGAGCAGTGGTGTAATAATGTGTTGTATTGTAGATATGTAGTGGTAGAGTAGTGGTGTAATAATGTGTTGTATTGTAGATATGTAGTGGTGTAATAATGTATTGTACTGTAGATATATAGTGGTAGAGTAGTGGTGTAATAATGTGTTGTATTGTAGATATGTAGTGGTGTAATAATGTATTGTATTGTAGATGTGTAGTGGTGTAATAATATGTTGTATTGTAGATATGTAGTGGTAGAGTAGTGTGTAATAATGTGTTGTATTGTAGATATGTAGTGGTGTAATAATGTATTGTATTGTAGATGTGTAGTGGTGTAATAATGTGTTGTATTGTAGATATGTAGTGGTAGAGTAGTGGTGTAATAATGTGTTGTATTGTAGATATGTAGTGGTGTAATAATGTATTGTATTGTAGATGTGTAGTGGTGTAATAATATGTTGTATTGTAGATATGTAGTGGTAGAGTAGTGTGTAATAATGTGTTGTATTGTAGATATGTAGTGGTGTAATAATGTATTGTATTGTAGATATATAGTGGTAGAGTAGTGGTGTAATAATGTATTGTATTGTAGATATGTAGTGGTGTAATAATGTATTGTATTGTAGATATGTAGTGGTAGAGTAGTGGTGTAATAATGTGTTGTATTGTAGATATGTAGTGGTAGAGTAGTGGTGTAATAATGTGTTGTATTGTAGATATGTAGTGGTAGAGTAGTGGTGTAATAATGTGTTGTATTGTAGATATGTAGTGGTGTAATAATGTATGGTACTGTAGATATGTAGTGGTAGAGTAGTGGTGTAATAATGTATTGTACTGTAGATATATAGTGGTAGAGTAGTGTTGTAATAATGTATTGTACTATAGATATATAGTGGTAGAGTAGTGGTGTAATAATGTGTTGTATTGTAGATAAGTAGTGGTAGAGTAGTGTTGTAATAATGTATTGTATTGTAGATATATAGTGGTAGAGTAGTGGTGTAATAATGTATTGTATTGTAGATATGTAGTGGTAGAGTAGTGGTGTAATAATGTGTTGTATTGTAGATATATAGTGGTAGAGTAGTGGTGTAATAATGTATCGTATTGTAGATATGTAGTGGTAGAGTAGTGGTGTAATAATGTATTGTATTGTAGATATATAGTGGTGGAGTAGTGGTGTAATAATGTGTTGTATTGTAGATATGTAGTGGTGTAATAATGTATTGTATTGGAGATATGTAGTGGTGTAATAATGTATTGTATTGTAGATATATAGTGGTAGACTAATGGTGTAATAATGTGTTGTATTGTAGATATGTAGTGGTAGAGTATTGGTGTAATAATGTATTGTATTGTAGATATGTAGTGGTGTAATAATGTATTGTATTGTCGATATATAGTGGTAGAGTAGTGGTGCAATAATGTGTTGTATTGTAGATATGTAGTTGTAGTATTGTAGTGATATGTAGTGGTGTAATAATGTGTTGTATTGTAGATATATAGTGGTAGAGTAGTGGTGTAATAATGTATTGTATTGTAGATATGTAGTGGTAGAGTAGTGGTGTAATAATGTATTGTACTGTAGATATATAGTGGTAGAGTAGTGGTGTAATAATGTGTTGTATTGTAGATATGTAGTGGTGTAATAATGTATTGTATTGTAGATATGTAGTGGTGTAATAATGTGTTGTATTGTAGATATGTAGTGGTGTAATAATGTGTTGTATTGTAGATATATAGTGGTAGAGTAGTGTTGTAATAATGTGTTGTATTGTAGATATGTAGTGGTGTAATAATGTATTGTTGTATGGTGTAGTGGTGATATTGTACTGTAGATATATAGTGTGTAAGTGTGTTGTATTGTAGATATATAATAGTGGTAGATATTTAGTGTTGTAATAATGTGTTGTATTGTAGATATGTAGTGGTGTAATAATGTATTGTATTGTAGATATGTAGTGGTAGAGTAGTGGTGTAATAATGTATTGTACTGTAGATATATAGTGGTAGAGTAGTGGTGTAATAATGTGTTGTATTGTAGATATGTAGTGGTGTAATAATGTATTGTATTGTAGATATGTAGTGGTGTAATAATGTATTGTATTGTAGATATGTAGTGGTAGAGTAGTGTTGTAATAATGTGTTGTATTGTACATATGTAGTGGTGTAATAATGTATTGTATTGTAGATATGTAGTGGTAGAGTAGTGTTGTAATAATGTGTTGTATTGTAGATATGTAGTGGTGTAATAATGTGTTGTACTGTAGATATGTAGTGGTAGAGTAGTGGTGTAATAATGTATTGTATTGTAGATATATAGTGGTAGAGTAGTGGTGTAATAATGTATTGTATTGTAGATATGCAGTGGTAGAGTAGTGGTCTAATAATGTCTTGTATTGTAGATATGTAGTGGTGTAATAATGTATTGTATTGTCGATATATAGTGGTAGAGTAGTGGTGCAATAATGTGTTGTATTGTAGATATGTAGTTGTAGAGTAGTGGTGTAATAATGTGTTGTACTGTAGATATATAGTGGTAGAGTAGTGGTGTAATAATGTATTGTATTGTAGATATGTAGTGGTAGAGTAGTGGTGTAATAATGTATTGTACTGTAGATATATAGTGGTAGAGTAGTGGTGTAATAATGTGTTGTATTGTAGATATGTAGTGGTGTAATAATGTATTGTATTGTAGATATGTAGTGGTGTAATAATGTGTTGTATTGTAGATATGTAGTGGTGTAATAATGTATTGTATTGTAGATATGTAGTGGTGTAATAATGTATTGTATTGTAGATATGTAGTGGTAGAGTAGTGTTGTAATAATGTGTTGTATTGTACATATGTAGTGGTGTAATAATGTATTGTATTGTAGATATGTAGTGGTAGAGTAGTGGTGTAATAATGTGTTGTATTGTAGATATGTAGTGGTGTAATAATGTATTGTATTGTAGATATGCAGTGGTGTAATAATGTATTGTATTGTAGATATGTAGTGGTAGAGCAGTGGTGTAATAATGTGTTGTATTGTAGATATGTAGTGGTAGAGTAGTGGTGTAATAATGTGTTGTATTGTAGATATGTAGTGGTGTAATAATGTAATAATGTATTGTAGATATGTAGTGGTAGAGTAGTGGTGTAATAATGTGTTGTATTGTAGATATGTAGTGGTGTAATAATGTGTATTGTAGATATGCAGTGGTGTAATAATGTATTGTATTGTAGATATGTAGTGGTAGAGTAGTAATAAGTGTTGGTAGTAATAATGTGTTGTATTGTAGATATGTAGTGGTAGAGTAGTGGTGTAATAATGTGTTGTATTGTAGATATGTAGTGGTGTAATAATGTATTGTATTGTAGATAGTGGTGTAATAATGTGTTGTATTGTAGATATGTAGTGGTAGAGTAGTGTGTAATAATGTGTTGTATTGTAGATATGTAGTGGTGTAATAATGTATTGTATTGTAGATGTGTAGTGGTGTAATAATGTGTTGTATTATAGATATGTAGTGGTAGAGTAGTGGTGTAATAATGTGTTGTATTGTAGATATGTAGTGGTGTAATAATGTATTGTATTGTAGATGTGTAGTGGTGTAATAATATGTTGTATTGTAGATATGTAGTGGTAGAGTAGTGTGTAATAATGTGTTGTATTGTAGATATGTAGTGGTGTAATAATGTATTGTATTGTAGATATATAGTGGTAGAGTAGTGGTGTAATAATGTATTGTATTGTAGATATGTAGTGGTGTAATAATGTATTGTATTGTAGATATGTAGTGGTAGAGTAGTGGTGTAATAATGTGTTGTATTGTAGATATGTAGTGGTAGAGTAGTGGTGTAATAATGTGTTGTATTGTAGATATGTAGTGGTAGAGTAGTGGTGTAATAATGTGTTGTATTGTAGATATGTAGTGGTGTAATAATGTATGGTACTGTAGATATGTAGTGGTAGAGTAGTGGTGTAATAATGTATTGTACTGTAGATATATAGTGGTAGAGTAGTGTTGTAATAATGTATTGTACTATAGATATATAGTGGTAGAGTAGTGGTGTAATAATGTGTTGTATTGTAGATAAGTAGTGGTAGAGTAGTGTTGTAATAATGTATTGTATTGTAGATATATAGTGGTAGAGTAGTGGTGTAATAATGTATTGTATTGTAGATATGTAGTGGTAGAGTAGTGGTGTAATAATGTGTTGTATTGTAGATATATAGTGGTAGAGTAGTGGTGTAATAATGTATTGTATTGTAGATATGTAGTGGTAGAGTAGTGGTGTAATAATGTATTGTATTGTAGATATATAGTGGTGGAGTAGTGGTGTAATAATGTGTTGTATTGTAGATATGTAGTGGTGTAATAATGTATTGTATTGGAGATATGTAGTGGTGTAATAATGTATTGTATTGTAGATATATAGTGGTAGAGTAATGGTGTAATAATGTGTTGTATTGTAGATATGTAGTGGTAGAGTATTGGTGTAATAATGTATTGTATTGTAGATATGTAGTGGTGTAATAATGTATTGTATTGTCGATATATAGTGGTAGAGTAGTGGTGCAATAATGTGTTGTATTGTAGATATGTAGTTGTAGAGTAGTGGTGTAATAATGTGTTGTACTGTAGATATATAGTGGTAGAGTAGTGGTGTAATAATGTATTGTATTGTAGATATGTAGTGGTAGAGTAGTGGTGTAATAATGTATTGTACTGTAGATATATAGTGGTAGAGTAGTGGTGTAATAATGTGTTGTATTGTAGATATGTAGTGGTGTAATAATGTATTGTATTGTAGATATGTAGTGGTGTAATAATGTGTTGTATTGTAGATATGTAGTGGTTTAATAATGTATTGTATTGTAGATATGTAGTGGTGTAATAATGTGTTGTATTGTAGATATATAGTGGTAGAGTAGTGTTGTAATAATGTGTTGTATTGTAGATATGTAGTGGTGTAATAATGTGTTGTATTGTAGATATGTAGTGGTGTAATAATGTATTGTATTGTAGATATGTAGTGGTGTAATAATGTGTTGTATTGTAGATATATAGTGGTAGAGTAGTGTTGTAATAATGTGTTGTATTGTAGATATGTAGTGGTGTAATAATGTATTGTATTGTAGATATGTAGTGGTAGATATGTAGTGGTGTAATAATGTGTAATAATGTATTGTACTGTAGATATATAGTGGTAGAGTAGTGGTGTAATAATGTGTTGTATTGTAGATATGTAGTGGTGTAATAATGTATTGTATTGTAGATATTTAGTGGTGTAATAATGTATTGTATTGTAGATATGTAGTGGTGTAATAATGTATTGTATTGTAGATATGTAGTGGTGTAATAATGTGTTGTATTGTAGATATATAGTGGTAGAGTAGTGTTGTAATAATGTGTTGTATTGTAGATATGTAGTGGTGTAATAATGTATTGTATTGTAGATATGTAGTGGTAGAGTAGTGGTGTAATAATGTATTGTACTGTAGATATATAGTGGTAGAGTAGTGGTGTAATAATGTGTTGTATTGTAGATATGTAGTGGTGTAATAATGTATTGTATTGTAGATATGTAGTGGTGTAATAATGTATTGTATTGTAGATATGTAGTGGTAGAGTAGTGTTGTAATAATGCGTTGTATTGTACATATGTAGTGGTGTAATAATGTATTGTATTGTAGATATGTAGTGGTAGAGTAGTGTTGTAATAATGTGTTGTATTGTAGATATGTAGTGGTGTAATAATGTGTTGTACTGTAGATATATAGTGTTAGAGTAGTGGTGTAATAATGTATTGTATTGTAGATATATAGTGGTAGAGTAGTGGTGTAATAATGTATTGTATTGTAGATATGCAGTGGTAGAGTAGTGGTCTAATAATGTCTTGTATTGTAGATATGTAGTGGTGTAATAATGTATTGTATTGTCGATATATAGTGGTAGAGTAGTGGTGCAATAATGTGTTGTATTGTAGATATGTAGTTGTAGAGTAGTGGTGTAATAATGTGTTGTACTGTAGATATATAGTGGTAGAGTAGTGGTGTAATAATGTATTGTATTGTAGATATGTAGTGGTAGAGTAGTGGTGTAATAATGTATTGTACTGTAGATATATAGTGGTAGAGTAGTGGTGTAATAATGTGTTGTATTGTAGATATGTAGTGGTGTAATAATGTATTGTATTGTAGATATGTAGTGGTGTAATAATGTGTTGTATTGTAGATATGTAGTGGTGTAATAATGTATTGTATTGTAGATATGTAGTGGTGTAATAATGTATTGTATTGTAGATATGTAGTGGTAGAGTAGTGTTGTAATAATGTGTTGTATTGTACATATGTAGTGGTGTAATAATGTATTGTATTGTAGATATGTAGTGGTAGAGTAGTGTTGTAATAATGTGTTGTATTGTAGATATGTAGTGGTGTAATAATGTGTTGTACTGTAGATATATAGTGGTAGAGTAGTGGTGTAATAATGTATTGTATTGTAGATATATAGTGGTAGAGTAGTGGTGTAATAATGTATTGTATTGTAGATATGTAGTGGTAGAGTAGTGGTCTAATAATGTCTTGTATTGTAGATATGTAGTGGTAGAGTAGTGGTGTAATAATGTATTGTATTGTAGATATATAGTGGTAGAGTTGTGGTGTAATAATGTATTGTATTGTAGATATGTAGTGGTAGAGTAGTGGTCTAATAATGTCTTGTATTGTAGATATGTAGTGGTAGAGTAGTGGTGTAATAATGTATTGTATTGTAGAGATATAGCGGTAGAGTAGTGTTGTAATAATGTGTTGTATTGTAGATATATAGTGGTAGAGTAGTGGTGTAATAATGTGTTGTAGATATGTAGTGGTAGAGTAGTGTGTAATAATGTGTTGTACTGTAGATATGTAGTGGTGTAATAATGTATTGTATTGTAGATATGTAGTGGTGTAATAATGTGTTGTATTGTAGATATGTAGTGGTAGAGTAGTGGTGTAAAAATGTATTGTATTGTAGATATATAGTGGTAGAGTAGTGGTTTAATAATGTATTGTAGATATGTAGTGGTAGAGTAGTGGTGTAATAATGTGTTGTATTGTAGATATGTAGTCGTGTAATAATGTATTGTATTGTAGATATATAGTGGTAGTGTAGGGGTGTAATAATGTGTTGTATTGTAGATATATAGTGGTAGAGTAGTGGTGTTATAATGTGCTGTATTGTATACATATAGTGGTAGAGTAGTGGTATTATAATGTGTTGTATTGTAGATATATAGTGGTAGAGTAGTGGTAGAGTAGTGGTGTAATAATGTGTTGTATTGTAGATATGTAGTGGTGTAATATTGTGTTGTATTGTAGATATGTAGTGGTAGAGTAGTGGTGTAATAATGTATTGTACTGTAGATATATAGTGGTAGAGTAGTGGTGTAATAATGTGTTGTATTGTAGATATATAGTGGTGTAATAATGTGTTGTATTGTAGATATGTAGTGGTAGAGTAGTGGTGTAATAATGTATTGTATTGTAGACATATAGTGGTAGAGTAGTGGTGTAATAATGTGTTGTATTGTTGATATGTAGTGGTGTAATAATGTATTGTATTGTAGATATGTAGTGGTAGAGTAGTGGTGTAATAATGTATTGTATTGTAGATATATAGTGCTAGAGTAGTGGTGTAATAATGTGTTGTATTGTAGTTATGTAGTGGTAGAGTAGTGGTGTAATAATGTATTGTATTGTTGATATGTAGTGGTAGAGTAGTGGTGTAATAATGTGTTGTATTGTTGATATGTAGTGGTAGAGTAGTGGTGTAATAATGTGTTGTATTGTTGATATGTAGTGGTAGAGTAGTGGTGTAATAATGTATTGTATTGTAGATATATAGTGGTGTTATAATGTATTGTATTGTAGATATATAGTGGTAGAGTAGTGGTGTAATAATGTATTGTATTGTAGATATGTAGTGGTGTAATAATGTGTTGTACTGTAGATATATAGTGGTAGAGTAGTGGTGTAATAATGTATTGTATTGTAGATATGTAGTGGTGTAATAATGTATTGTATTGTAGATGTGTAGTGGTGTAATAATGTATTGTATTGTAGATGTGTAGTGGTAGAGTAGTGGTGTAATAATGTATTGTAGATATGTAGTGGTAGAGTAGTGGTGTAGTAATGTATTTTATTGTAGATATGTAGTGGTAGAGTAGTGGTGTAATAATGTATTGTAGATATGTAGTGGTAGAGTAGTGGTGTAATAATGTATTGTATTGTAGATATGTAGTGGTAGAGTAGTGGTGTAATAATGTATTGTAGGTATGTAGTGGTAGAGTAGTGGTATAGTAATGTGTTGTATTGTAGATATGTAGTGGTAGAGTAGTGGTGTAATAATGTGTTGTACTGTAGATATGTAGTGGTAGAGTAGTGGTGTAATAATGTGCTGTTCTGTAGATATGGTAGAGTAGTATTGTAATAATGTGTTATATGAGGTACTGTGTTTTTGCTTTATATATATATATATATTTATATATATATATATATATATATATATATAAAAATTGCATGAAGTGTAGCTGCTGTCTTGGCAACAGCTAATGGTCAGCCTTAATCAATACAAATAAATACAAATACATTTCACCTCCATGTCTCCCCGAATACAGGTTTCCCTGTTACAGTAAAACGTTGCTGGTGTTTCTTGTAGTAGCTGTCTGTTTCCGTCCCCCCAGGCATTCTCTGGTCACCGGTGTACTATTCCTGTAGGCTGTTTATCAGTCATCTTTTGTGGGCACATTGTTTCTCTTTCCCTTTTCTCATGCAGCAAAACCAACTCCTTCATATCTCTCTCTCTCTCTGAATCGCTCTCTCTCTCTCTCTCTCTGTCTCTCTGTGTCTCTCTCTGTGTCTCTCTCTCTCTCTCTGTCTGTCTCTGTGTCTCTCTCTCTCTCTCTCTCTCTCTCTCTCTGTCTCTCTCTCTCTCTCTCTCTCTCTCTCTCTCTGTCTCTCTGTATATGAATCGCTCTCTCTCTCTCTGTCTCTCTGTGTCTCTCTCTGTGTCTCTCTCTCTCTCTGTCTGTCTCTGTGTCTCTCTCTCTCTCTCTCTCTGTCTCTCTCTCTCTCTCTCTCTCTCTCTCTCTCTCTGTCTCTCTGACCTGTATTCACGTATTTCTCAGGTTATTATGGTCTATCTAGTTGTATTAGTGTATTATTTGGGTTATGAGCCGTTCCAGGTTTTCCTGGAAGGCCTAGCCCACACTGTTGTTTATGAGGGCATCACCTAGTATTTTCTGGCATTAACATCAGAACAGACTGTTGTTTCATTCATGTCGTTATAGTCTATCTGGCGGTATTTCTCAACACCACAGAGAGTTTCGTGGAAGGCATAGCCTTTACGGTATACAGATGGATCATGTGGGAAGTGAACTGTAAAACTTGTACAAAGAAGGCACGTGTCCAACTAGGACAGTATGTACTATAGCTGAGGATGAAACCGTACGAGGCTGGTGCTGAGAATACATGTTGCTGGGTGCACGTATGTTAACACACTCTCAGCTGTCACTTAGTGGCTGGTGGCACGTCATAACTTCAGCTCTAAGAAGTATTTTTCAGTTTTTTTACTCAAGTCTATGTTGGAAAGACTACAAGCATTTACAAAGTTTGACCCTCAAAGTGCATTGGGTTACATGTAGCGGAGGGGCTATTCTGAGTTTGTGTGTGTAGTTGTGTTTATGTGTGGGGAGGGTGAGGCCTGGTACGATAGGGTTGGTATTAATTTGCCTCGTGTGTAAGTGTGTGCCTGTGTGTGTCTGAGTCTGAGTCTAAGTCATGTCCTAAATGTCTTCTCCTTTCTTTACGGCCCTGAGTACTTACCCGCCTGTTACTACAGATCTGGTCGTTCCTTTACCCGCCTGTTACTATAGATCTGTCCATTCCTTTACCCACCTGTCACTATAGATCTGGTCGTCCCTTTACCCGCCTGGTACTATAGATCTGTCCATTCCTTTACCCGCCTGGTACTATAGATCTGGTCGTCCCTTTACCCGCCTGGTACTATAGATCTGTCCATTCCTTTACCCACCTGGTACTATAGATCTGTCCATTCCTTTACCCGCCTGGTACTATAGATCTGGTCGTTCCTTTACCCGCCTGGTACTATAGATCTGGTCGTTCCTTTACCCGCCTGGTACTATAGATCACTGGTCGTTCCTTTACCCACCTGGTACTATAGATCTGGTCGTTCCTTTACCCGCCTGGTACTATAGATCTGGTCGTTCCTTTACCCACCTGGTACTATAGATCTGGTTGTTCCTTTACCCACCTGGTACTATAGATCTGGTCGTTCCTTTACCCGCCTGCTACTATAGATCTGTCCGTTCCTTTACCCGCCTGTCACTATAGATCTGTCTGTCCCTTTCATTTATAAGAGAACAATAGGGATACTAGGAACAGGTACCATTGACGTGGAGGTTATTGTGTGTTAAAGTATTAGGTATTGTGTCGGGGCTGTGCTACAGCAAATGTTCACAATATCACATTAGTATTGTCTACTCAATTACACTGTAACATGAAGTATTTATACACCATCTATGAAGTACACTGAGTACACTATCTGTAGGCATCTACAAACATATAATGAGAGGGTACTACAAAAAGCTACAGTACACAGGAATGACAGCCAAAGCACTTAAGTGTGTTCTTCAAGATGTCATTTATGCAATATGTTCATGTTGAAGGACATGCTAATAGAAGTCGTTACCCTCCAGCGTTTATTCTGTCAGTCACACAGATCACGGGAGACATGTGGCCTAGAGCGTGTGAGGGAGAACAGTCTCATACCTTCAATAGTTCACTTATGCAAGCTGACCTGACAAGAGAAAGCACAGGTGAGAAAACGTTAGTGTAGTACTTTATGATTTGACTGGCATATGGAAAATCTAAAGTGTGTGTGTGTGTGTGTGTGTGTGTGTGTGTGTGTGTGTGTGTGTGTGTGTGTGTGTGTGTGTGTGTGTGGAGGTTGGCCCTGCTTTTGGGTCTCCTGTCCTGGATGTAGACTTTAGCCACCACCGTTACCAGGGTAACAAATGCCCTAGCTTCTCTCTGCTTAAAATGTTCCCCGCATGCAGCATTCAGCTCTTCTTTCATGCCTCTTAGCCCCAGCCACTTTCTCTATGTACACACACACAAACACAGACAGCGGGAGATACTGTAGCTGGCCATGTGAAGGTAAATGGAGGAGATACTGTAGCTGGCCTTGTGAAGGTAACTGGAGGAGATACTGTAGCTGGCCATGTGAATGTATCTCGAGGAGATACTGTAGATGGCCTTGTGAAGGTAACTGGAGGAGATACTGTAGCTGGCCATGTGAATGTATCTCGAGGAGATACTGTAGATGGCCTTGTGAAGGTAACTGGAGGAGATACTGTAGCTGGTCATGTGAAGGTAACTGGAGTAGATACTGTAGCTGGACATGTGAAGGTAACTGGAGGAGATACTGTAGCTGGCCATGTGAAGGTATCTGGAGGAGATACTGTAGCTGGCCATGTGAAGGTAAATGGAGGAGATACTGTAGCTGGCCATGTGAAGGTAACTGGAGGAGATACTGTAGCTGGCCATGTGAATGTATCTCGAGGAGATACTGTAGCTGGCCTTGTGAAGGTAACTGGAGGAGATACTGTAGCTGGCCATGTGAAGGTAACTGGAGGAGATACTGTAGCTGGTCATGTGAAGGTAACTGGAGTAGATACTGTAGCTGGACATGTGAAGGTAACTGGAGGAGATACTGTAGCTGGCCATGTGAAGATAACTGGAGGAGATACTGTAGCTGATCATGTGAAAGTAACTGGAGTAGATACTGTAGCTGGACATGTGAAGGTAACTGGAGGAGATACTGTAGCTGGCCATGTGAAGGTAACTGAAGGAGATACTGTAGCTGGCCTTGTGAAGGTAACTGGAGGAGATACTGTAGCTGGCCATGTGAAGGTAACTGGATGAGATACTGTAGCTGGCCTTGTGAAGGTAACTGGAGGAGATACTGTAGCTGGCCATGTGAAGGTAACTGGAGGAGATACTGTAGCTGGCCTTGTGAAGGTAACTGGAGGAGATACTGTAGCTGGCCATGTGAAGGTAACTGGAGGAGATACTGTAGCTGGACATGTGAAGGTAACTGGAGGAGATACTGTAGCTGGCCTTGTGAAGGTAACTCGAGGAGATATTGTAGCTGGCCATGTGAAGGTAACTGGAGGAGATACTGTAGCTGGCCATGTGATGGTAACTGGAGTAGATACTGTAGCTGGACATGTGAAGGTAACTGGAGGAGATACTGTAGCTGGCCATGTGAAGGTAACTGGAGGAGATACTGTAGCTGGCCATGTGAAGGTAACTGGAGGAGATACTGTAGCTGGCCATGTGAAGGTAACTGGAGGAGATACTGTAGCTGGCCATGTGAAGGTAACTGGAGGAGATACTGTAGTTGACCATGTGAAGGTAACTGGAGGAGATACTGTAGCTGGCCATGTGAAGGTAACTGGAGTAGATAATGTAGCTGGACATGTGAAGATAACTGGAGGAGATACTGTAGCTGGCCTTGTGAAGGTAACTGGAGGAGATACTGTAGCTGGCCATGTGAAGGTAACTGGAGGAGATACTGTAGCTGGACATGTGAAGGTAACTGGAGGAGATACTGTAGCTGGCCTTGTGAAGGTAACTGGAGGAGATACTGTAGCTGGCCATGTGAAGGTAACTGGAGGAGATACTGTAGCTGGCCATGTGATGGTAACTGGAGTAGATACTGAAGCTGGACATGTGAAGGTAACTGGAGGAGATACTGTAGCTGGTCATGTGAAAGTAACTGGAGTAGATACTGTAGCTGGCCATGTGAAGGTAACTGGAGGAGATACTGTAGCTGGCCATGTGAAGTTAACTGGAGGAGATACTGTAGTTGACCATGTGAAGGTAACTGGAGGAGATACTGTAGCTGGCCATGTGAAGGTAACTGGAGGAGATACTGTAGCTGGCCATGTGAAGGTAACTGGAGGAGATACTGTAGCTGGCCATGTGAAGGTAACTGCAGGAGATACTGTAGCTGGCCATGTGAAGGTAACTGGAGGAGATACTGTAGCTGGTCATGTGAAGGTAACTGGAGGAGATACTATAGCTGGCCATGTGAAGGTAACTGGAGGAGATACTGTAGCTGGTCATGTGAAGGTAACTGAAGGAGATACTGTAGCTGGCCTTGTGAAGGTAACTGGAGGAGATACTGTCTTAATAGGGTGTAGTGGGTGGCCCTGTTATGTTTTCCCTGTCGCACAATGTATTGGATTCAACTTAATTCAGAGAAATGTAATGAATCATTATCAGAGTGGGAGGTAAAGCATAGACACCCAACACAACCAATGACTGAGAGTGAGAGAGGAGTGGAATGGAGGGGGAGGTGTACACACACAGACACACACAGCTCCAGCCGCCTCTCTGCATGCATTATGCACAGTTACATAAGGTTCCCTATACAAGCACCACTGTGTAGCCATTGTCTCCAGGCCGACCTACGGGCCCTGGTCAGAAGTAATGCTCTGCATAGTGAATAGGATGTCATTTGGGACACGGCCAGGGTGTGTTCATATGCTAATCTTATCAGTTGGTGCTGCGGAACAGCGGCTGCCTAGACTCCTCTACAACACCTGGGTTCAAATAGTATTTGGAAATCTTTCAAAAACATTGATTGTTTAGCGTTAGCCTTCCTGGTGTGCCATTTACGTAGGGTTTGCTCTTTTGGGGGTTTATTCCATTGGTTCTATTGTGCCATGGCGAGCTCAATCAAGCACGAGTAAAACTATTTGAGAGATGTCAAATACTATTTCAACCCAGGGCTGTTCCAACGGAGTTAGGACTAAATGTTCAGACGCTCTAATGCGCCATTTAATGTGGCATCCATAGTAGCTATAATGGACAACTGCCAGGGAGTCTCGGACTTGGACTAGCCTATGAGATGGCCACAGCAACGCAGCACTAACGCAGCACCAAAGCAGAACTGGACACCCCAGTCCGTGTTAAAACAGTCTTACTGCGTCTCTGATTCAGTCTGTACATTCCTCCAGATAAGAACATAGGCCCAATAAAAAGTCTGAGATCTGTAATTTGATCTTCCACTTAAAAGGGGCAATCTGCAATTGGCACATACATGTTTTTACTTTTAAGTTAATGATTTATACCGATCGATTCTGGAATTAAATAACTCAAATAAACTCATGAGCTTAGTTCAACTGTCAAACCACCTCTGAGACCAGAATTTAATCGTGTTTTACTCTAATGTTTGTAAACAAATTACAGGTAAACAAACACTCTACAGCCATAAAACATGGTTCTAACTCTAACTTTTAAATCATGGATGGTCAGTCCCTGAATCCCTAGCTCTGTTTATTCATTTGCGAGTGGTTACATTTCTCCAGCCCTATTCCTCAGCTTTTTACTGAAACATTTGCCCCTTTATTAAAGACCTATAAATTATTTTTTCGTCTTGACTTGCACTGTTATTATAAACCATGAAGGAACCACCTGATTCAGAAATGATGGCTTCGTGAAAACAATGTCTAAATGTGTATGTACAGCGTGTACTGTGAAAATCAATAGTGCTTGCTTCCTGTCATACCCATCCGTCCACATGTGTTTCTCCTTTTTTTGATGACACTAATGATTTGGCCCTGCACTTTTTCCCTCTGTGTGTCTGACTGCCGGTGTGACTGCTGCCAAGCTCTCTCCCAAAGTGTGTGTGTGATGCGCTCTCTCTCTCTCTCTCTCTCTCTCTCTCTCTCTGGAACAGCTGAGAATGTTGTTTATTAATCTCTCTGTAATACTGACAATCTATCTGCTGCTCAGTACTCATCAAAGCAGACCCTGCTGCTCGGTACTCATCAAAGCAGGCCCTGCTGCTCGGTACTCATCATAGCAGGCCCTGCTGCTCGGTACTCATCAAAGCAGGCCCTGCTGCTAGGTATTCATCGTAGCAGGCCCTGCTGCTAGGTACTCATCGTAGCAGGCCCTGCTGCTCGGTACTCATCGTAGCAGGCCCTGCTGCTCGGTACTCATCGTAGCAGGCCCTGCTGCTAGGTATTCATCGTAGCAGGCCCTGCTGCTAGGTATTTATCATAGCAGGCCCTGCTGCTCGGTACTCATCGTAGCAGGCCCTGCTGCTAGGTATTTATCATTGCAGGCCCTGCTGCTAGGTATTCATCGTAGCAGGCAATGCTGCTAGGTACTCATCGTAGCAGGCCCTGCTGCTCGGTACTCATCGTAGCAGGCCCTGCTGCTAGGTATTCATCATAGCAGGCCCTGCTGCTAGGTATTCATCATAGCAGGCCCTGCTGCTCGGTACTCATCGTAGCAGGCCCTGCTGCTAGGTATTCATCATAGCAGGCCCTGCTGCTCGGTACTCATCACAGCAGGCCCTGCTGCTTGGTACTCATCAAAGCAGGCCCTGCTGCTCGGTACTCATCGTAGCAGGCCCTGCTGCTAGGTACTCATCGTAGCAGGCCCTGCTGCTCGGTACTCATCGTAGCAGGCCCTGCTGCTAGGTATTCATCGTAGCAGGCCCTGCTGCTAGGTATTTATCATAGCAGGCCCTGCTGCTCAGTACTCATCGTAGCAGGCCCTGCTGCTCAGTACTCATCGTAGCAGGCCCTGCTGCTAGGTATTCATCGTAGCAGGCCCTGCTGCTAGGTACTCATCGCAGCAGGCCCTGCTGCTCAGTACTGATCATAGCAGGCCCTGCTGCTAGGTTTTCATCATAGCAGGCCCTGCTGCTCGGTATTCATCATAGCAGACCCTGCTGCTCGGTACTGATCATAGCAGGCCCTGCTGCTAGGTATTCAACATAGCAGGCCCTGCTGCTAGGTATTCATCATAGCAGGCCCTGCTGCCAGGTACTCATCATAGCAGGCCCTGCTGCCAGGTACTCATCGTAGCAGGCCCTGCTGCCAGGTACTCATCGTAGCAGGCCCTGCTGCTAGGTACTCATCGTAGCAGGCCCTGCTGCTCGGTACTCATCGTAGCAGGCCCTGCTGCTAGGTATTCATCATAGCAGGCCCTGCTGCTCGGTACTCATCGTAGCAGGCCCTGCTGCTAGGTATTCATCATAGCAGGCCCTGCTGCTCGGTACTCATCACAGCAGGACCTGCTGCTCGGTATTCATCAATGCAGGCCCTGCTGCTCGGTACTCATCGTAGCAGGCCCTGCTGCTAGGTACTCATCGTAGCAGGCCCTGCTGCTCGGTACTCATCAAAGCAGGCCCTGCTGCTCGGTACTCTTCGTAGCAGGCCCTGCTGCTCGGTACTCATTGTAGCAGGCCCTGCTGCTAGGTATTCATCGTAGCAGGCCCTGCTGCTCGGTACTCATCACAGCAGGCCCTGCTGCTCGGTACTCATCAAAGCAGGCCCTCCTGCTCGGTACTCATCATAGCAGGCCCTGCTGCTAGGTACTCATCGTAGCAGGCCCTGCTGCTCGGTACTCATCAAAGCAGGCCCTGCTGCTCGGTACTCATCGTAGCAGGCCCTGCTGCTCGGTACTCATCGTAGCAGGCCCTGCTGCTCGGTACTCATCGTAGCAGGCCCTGCTGCTCGGGAATTCATCGTATCAGGCCCTGCTGCTCGGTACTCATCAAAGCAGGCCCTCCTGCTCGGTACTCATCGTAGCAGGCCCTGCTGCTTGGTATTCATCGTAGCAGGCCCTGCTGCTAGGTACTCATCGTAGCAGGCCCTGCCACCCACTAGAGTTTAGACCCTTCTGACAGAGTTCATATTGTTAAAATCAAATCAAAATGTATTTGTCACATGCGCCGAATTCAACATGTATTGTTGTATTGTCATGAAGAGTCAAGGGCATACATTTGTTCATTTTTTGTCATTTAGTGACTTACAGTGGGTGCATCTTAAGATAGCTAGGTGAGACGACCACATATCACAGTCTTAGTAAGTACATTTTCCCTCTAAAAAAGTAGTAATCAACAAAGCCAGTGGCAGTATGCAGGAAGACACATTTCAGTTGAAGGTTTTACAACTGACTAGATATCCGCCTTTCCCCTTACCCTTTAGTAAGAAAGATTATTATTATTATTATTTTCATGAGGCGGAAATAAGACTGAGATGTCTTTATTTAAGATATTATGCTATATATGGCTAATTCCTGATGAATGAAACTGACATGACTGGTTAAGATGACGGCGACAGACATGGCTGCTCTGCTTCTAGCTCTTAAAGCAAATTATTATTTTTGTCAATGAGACAACTGAGACATGGATTGTGTATGTGTACTATTCAGAGGGTGAATGGGCAAGACAAAATATTTAATTGCCTTTGAACGGAGCATGGTAGTAGGTGCCAGGCTCACCGGTTTGAGTGCGTCAAGAGCTGCAACGCTGCTGGGTTTTTCATGCTAAACAGTTTCCTGTCTGTGTCAAGAATGGTTCACCAACCAAAGGACATTCAGCCAACTTGACAAAACTGTGGGAAGCATTGGAGTCAACCTGGGCCTACATCCCTGTGGAACGCTTTCAACACCTTGTAGAGTCCATGCCCTGAGGAATTGAGGCTGTGCAAAAGGGGGTGCAACTCAATATTAGGAATGTCTTCCAAATGTTTGGTACACTCAGTGCATGTTATTTTGTTGTAAAAATGTGTCAGGATTCTTCCATGAGAAAATATCAACATGACATAAATATTTTTTTGTCAAATTCGATTTTTAAATAAACTCTGCATGGAAATATATTCTGCACAGAAATATATTCTGGAATAATGACATTGTAAATGGTAATTTTTATCCATAATGCAAATTCATGTGATACTCTCTGTGCCAGAACAACACTGTCATATGGGAACAGAAGTCATCACGCACATCAGTCACCAGTTTGATTTATGGGTACAACCTCGTTGAGTGATGTGTCCACAGAATTCCAAGTACACGGATCTGAGACCTGCGGCAAAAGGCCATGGTGTGTGAGTATTAACCACAAGGTGTTGATGTGTCATAACTGACATTGAACAGCTGTTACGCAATACAACGCCTGTGAATAATTTCCATGCAAACCATTTGAAATCACCCAATTGCAGCTTTTTCATATCTTAGTTTTCATGTGTTACTTGGGAAAGGAGGATATCTAGTCAGTTTGCACAATTGAACGTATTCAACCGAAATGTGTCTTCAACATTTAACCCAACCCCTCTTGAATGAAGTAAAATGGTGCAGGTGGAGCATAATCAGGGAGCCATTGTTGGGGGCTAACTGCCTTGCTCAAGGGTAGATTTTTACAATTTGGGGATTCTAACCAGCAACCTTCCACTCTTGATCGCTAGGCTATATGCCGCCCCAGAAGAGCTTTGGGTTAAATTATTAAATAGCTTCTCACTGTAATGCTTGTTTGGTTATTCTAAGCAATGCGTCATACCACGCAATCTGTTCTGAGGATACAGCATCATTTGGAACATTCAGTATTCAGAGCTGAGGAGGTTTGACGTTCAGGTTCTACACGTTGCACAAATGAGAGATTGAAATGTGTACGATGCTAGTTAGAAAGAACCATTTATTAACTGAGATGCATGTCATTCAATTTATCTTAATCGATCAAAAAAAGTTGTATTTTAGTGTCAATAATAATATCTTGCTTATATTTTTCGTTGGGGGCAAATCAATGACATTTTAAAGTGGAAATTACAAACTTTAGAACCCTTTTTTAAACCTTGAATACATTTCAAGTCTCCTGCCGCAGGGCAAATTTCTCAGCAACAAAATAGTGATCAAATTAAGATCCTACATCTGTACAAGTGTTTCTAAGAAAAGGTTTGTGTTGTAGATAAGACTTCCCTGCCGTCAGAAGCCAACATAAAGTCAGGAAAACAAACAGGGGTGGCATGTCATTTCCTCTGTAATAATCCTTCGACCTGAGCCTAGCTAGCTGCATGGAGTCGTCTAGGCTTTCTCTCCTGCGTTATCTAATGCACACAGCTATGGGTTTATAAATGATTGTAGCTAGCTGCAAGGTGAAGTCTACTCTGTGTTTTCTAAGCCTTATCCTGGCATGTTAAACATCTGTAACCTAGCTAGCTGCACGGAGTTGTCTGCTTGAGTTATCTAACATAGCTACGTCTGGCTCAGCCTGGCATGTCTAAACGTATATAGCTCTATGATGTTATTTTTGTATCTCTGATGAAGCTAGCTACGTGTAGTCAACTACTCTGCATTGTCTAAGCCTTACTTCGGCACGTCTAAATGTATGTAGCGTAGCTAGCTGCATGGAGTCGTCTACTAGTGTCCATTTTCCTACATGCTGGGCTCGGCCTGGCACTTCTAAACGTCTGTAGCGTAGCCCAGAGAAGTGCCCGGGGAACCACAGGAAGGCCTTAAACTCGTCAGAGAACACCGTGTCCTGGTTCCTCCTCGCTCTCTTTCTCTGCTCTCTCTGCTCTCTCTTTCTGTCAATCTATCTATCTCTCTTTCTTTCTCTCTCTTTCTCTCTCGCCCTCCATCCTCTCTCTCTCTCTCTCTCTCTCTCTCTCTCTCTCTCTTTCTATCTCTCTCTTTCTATCTATCTCTCTCTCTCTCTCTCTCTCTCTCTCTCTCTCTTTCTCTATCCTCTCTCTCTCTCTCACTCTGTCTGTCTCTCTGTCTGTCTCTCTCTCTCTGTCTCTCTCTCTCTCTCTCTGTCTCTCTGTCTCTCTCTCTCTCTCCCTCTCTCTCTGCCTCTCTCTCACATTGAGTTCAAACAGTCTCGCACCATTATGGGAGGTGTGGGATAATTATTCTCATTATAGGATACTAGAATAAACACACTTCACCCTCCATTCCAGTGTGTGTGTGTGTATGTGTGTGTGTGTGTGTGTGTTGTGTGTGTGTGTGTGTTACCCCACTCTCAAATCAAATCAAATCAAATCAAATGTATTTATATAGCCCTTCGTACATCAGCTGATATCTCAAAGTGCTGTACAGAAACCCAGCCTAAAACCCCAAACAGCAAGCAATGCAGGTGTAGAAGCACTCCACTCCTCTCCCTCCCATGAATGTCAACGCTTTACCTCTATTGTCTCTATACAATTATATGTTTTAGTGGTATACCTTTGTGACAAGCCGTAAACACATTTATTACATTGCTTCAAATGAACTTGAGTCTAGGAGACATAATGTGTCAAACAGGTATTTTTCTGTGTCACCACATTTTGATCTACCATCTTGTGATTTTAAAAATCAATCCAATGTAAACAATCAAATGTGAGGACTTTAACATGCTGAGAGATGTTGTAGATAACGCCTGCTGGATCTGTTACACAATAAGCAAGCACCACTTTCCTGGCTGAGGAGTTCCTGGTTCAGGAGTTCCTGGCTGAGGAGTTCCTGGCTGAGGAGTTCCTGGCTGAGGAGTTCCTGGTTCAGGAGTTTCTGGTTCAGGAGTTTCTGGTTCAGGAGTTTCTGGTTCAGGAGTTTCTGGTTCAGGAGTTCCTGGTTCAGGAGTTCCTGGTTCAGGAGTTCCTGGTTCAGGAGTTCCTGGTTGAGGAGTTCCTGGTTCAGGAGTTCCTGGTTGAGGAGTTCCTGGTTCAGGAGTTCCTGGCTAAGTTATTGGAACCAGCATGTCTGACTCTGCACCTACCTATAGACAAATACTTCAACGTTTTTGGGAAAGAAATTTTGAGACAGTGCTGTTTAGTGAAATGTGACAGACAGGCACAGGCCTGTGATGAAGTTTGTGTCCAAAATGGCACAATATTTTGTTGCGCACTACATAGTGCACTAAACAGGGATAGGTTGCAGACTGTGAGTTACATATAAGAAATGTCCTAATAAGAAATGTTCACACCCATTTGCTGAAGAGATAGTTCCCTGTCTGAGGCGCCAGAGAAAGCCAGGCAGAAGAGGGAAATAAACATACCAAATGGTTTTGATAATCGTCTCAATAAAAATGTGTCATACATTTTTCTATGATGGAGTTCCAATTCAATTGAACAAAATGTAATTTATGTTCATGTCTAAGTGAGCATTCACACAAGATCTTCTCTTTAGGCGTTCGCTATTGAGCTAGCTGGTTTGCTGGTTTGTGACATTCAGATTGCTCTGTGCTATGTATAGTCCCTTTATTCAAACCCCTTGACTTTTTACACATTTTGTTACGTTACAGCCTTATTCTAAAATTGATTAAATATGTATTTTTCTTCATCAATCTACACACAATACCCCATAATGACAAAGAAAAAACAGGTTTTTAGACATTTTTTGCTAATTAAAAAGATAGGGAAAAAGGGAAATATCACATTTACGTAAGTATTCAGACCCTTTACTCAGTACTTTGTTAAAGCACCTTTGGCAGTGATTATAGCATTGAGTCTTCTTGGATACGACAAGCTTGGCACACCTGTATTTGGGGAGTTCCTCCCATACCTCTCTGCCGATCCTCTCAAGCTTCGTCAGGTTGGATGGGGAGCGTCGCTGCACAGCTATTTTCAGGTCTCTCAAGAGACGTTAGATTGTGTTCAAGTCCAGGATCTGGCTGGGCCACTCAAGGACATTCAGAGACTTGTCACAAAGCCACTCCTGCATTGTCTAGGCTGTGTGTGCTTAAGGTTGTTGTCCTGTTGGAAGGTGAAGCATTGTCCCAGTCTGAGATCCTGATCGCTCTGGAGAAGGTTTTCATCAAGGATCTCTCTGTACATTGCTCCATTCATATTTCCATCGACCCTGACTTGTGTCCTAGTCCCTATCTTTGAAAAAGATCCTCACAGCATGATGCTGCCACCACTATGCTTCACTGTAGGGATGGTGCCAGGTTTCCTCCAGACGTGAAGATCGGCATTCAGGCCAAAGAGTTCATTCTTGTTTTCATCATACCAGAGAATCTTGTTTCTCATGGTCTAAGAGTCTTTAGGTCCCTTTTGGCAAACTCCAAGCGGGCTGTCATGTGCCTTTTACTGAGGATTGGCTTTCGTCTGCCCACTCTACCATAAAGGCCTAATTGGTGGAGTGCTGCAAAGACAGTTGTCCTTCTGGAAGGTTCTCCCATCTCCACAGAGGACCTCTAGAGCTCTGTCAGAGTGACCATCAGGTTCTTGGTCACCTCCCTGACCAAGGCCCTTCTCCCCCGATTGCTCAGCTTGGCTGGGGGGCCAGATGTAGGAAGAGTCTTGGTGGTTCCAAACTTCTTCCAATTAAGAATGATGGAGGCCACTGTGTTCTTGGGGACCTTCAACGCTGCAGACATTTTTTGGTACCCTTCCCCAGATCTGTGCCTCGACACAATCCTGTCTCGGAGCTCTACAGACAATTCCCTCGACCTCATGGCTTGGTTTTTGCTCTGACATGCACTGTCAACTGTAGGACCTTATATAGACAGGTGTGCGCCTTTCCAAATCATGTCCAATCAATTGAATTTACCACAGGTGAACTCAAATCAAGTTGTAGAGACATCTCAAGGATGATCAATTGAAACAGGATTTTGTGTCTCATAGCAAAGGCGCTGAATACTTATGTAAAATAAGGTATTTCGCTTTGTCATTATGGGGTATTGTGTGTAGATTGCTAAAGAAAAAATGTTTAAAAAAAAATCCAATTTAGAATAAGGTTGTAATGTAACAAAATGTGTAAAAGGTCAAGCGGTCTGAATACTTTCTGAATGCATTTTATAAGGCCTAGTATCCTATAAGGCCTAGTATTATGTCACATAAATTACTCAATCTGCTTTTATGAGAAATATATTTGGGGAAATGTAGAATATGTTGCAAGTCTTCTAATGGTACAAAACAGGATCTTTCATGCGACATTACGCCCGTGGGAAAAAGGTACAAAACAAGGACCTTTGAGAAAAAGGAGCCTCTGTGACTCAAATGTGCCAAAGCATGCATATGGTACACTAAAATGTGCCAGAGCATGCATATGGTACACTAAAATGTGCCAAAGCATGCATATGACACACTAAAATGTGCCAAAGCATGCATATGGTACACTAAAATGTGCCAGAGCATGCATATGGTACACTAAAATGTGCGTGCGTGCTTGTGTCTTCGGCGGCTATGGGTTCAACTACTCATCACATCATCACTGTTCTATTTTTCAGAAATATGGCCCTAGGAGGTGTGGTATAAGGCCAATATACCACGGCTAAAGGCTGCTCTTATGCACGACGCAAAGCGGAGTGCTTGGACACAGACCTTAGCAGTGGTATATTGGCAATATATCACAAACCCCCGAGGTGCCTTATTGCTATTATGAACTGTTTACCAATGGAAATAGAGCAGTGAAATAAGTGTTTTGTCATACCAGTGGTATACTGGTATGATATACCACAGCTGTCAGCCAATCAGCATTCAGGGCTCGAACCATCCAGTTTATAATCGCCATCAGAACATGCCTCCAGTGCGGACACACTTTAAATAGACAGAGTGGGAGAAGACATACTGACACCCTATTCCCTAGTACACTACTTTGGACCAGAGCCCCATGGGCACTATACATGGCCTCGCCAGCTAGTCATTATATTTATTCCTTACTAGCTAGTTACTTCATAGCTTAATAGCTAGTTGCTATGTTTATAACTTATTAGCCAGTCACTACATTTCTGTCTTATTAGCTAGTCACTATATTTATAACTTATTAGATAGTCGCTATATAACTAATTAGCTAGTCTCTGTATTTATAACTTATTAGCAAGTCACTATATTTAGAACTTATTAGCTAGTCACTATATAACTTATTAGCTAGTATCTATAATTATAACTTATTAGCTAGTCGCTATATTTATAACTTATTAGCTAGTCGCTATATTTATAACTTATTAACTAGTCACTATATAACTTATTAACTAGTCACTATATTTATATATTTACTTATTAACTAGTCTCTATATTTCTGTCTTATTAGCTAGTCGTTATATTTAGGGGTCTTTCTATAAATAAGGGGGCCAGTGTGTGACATTAGGATCAAAATTTAAAAAATGTTTTGAAACAAAAATATAAATGATTTTTATCCAGTTCCACGTGTACGAACAAAAGGGGCCTCATCTCTCACAAAAACAAAATGAAATATCAGATAATTATAAGAGAGCAGGAGAATTAGCCTACAATAATTTAAAAGACTTTTCAAGCACCAAATTGAGGAAAGGCCTATAGCAGAATATCTGAGCTCCAAATTCAAGTTTAAGCAGGCTCTTCAAGCCCCTTGTAGTGTTTAAAACTGCATTTGTAATGTGAAGTAGACAGAAAATGTGTCATGTTACTCATTACCAGATCAAAGTGTAAAGAAGCCCACTAGACTATGTAATCTTTTGTCATTATATCCATAATAATTCATAGGAAGCGCATTGGGTGTTGAGCAATAGTCTGTTCTACACAATAGTCTGTTCTACACAATAGTCTGTTCTACACAATAGTCTGTCCTACACAATAGTCTGTCCTACACAATAGTCTGTTCTACACAATAGTCTGTTCTACACAATAGTCTGTTCTACACAATAGTCTGTCCTACACAATAGTCTGTTCTACACAATAGTCTGTTCTACACAATAGTCTGTCCTACACAATAGTCTGTCCTACACAATAGTCTGTTCTACACAATAGTCTGTTCTACACAATAGTCTGTCCTACACAATAGTCTGTCCTACACAATAGTCTGTCCTACACAATAGTCTGTCCTACACAATAGTCTGTCTACACAATAGTCTGTTCTACACAATAGTCTGTCCTACACAATAGTCTGTCCTACACAATAGTCTGTTCTACACAATAGTCTGTCCTACACAATAGTCTGTCCTACACAATAGTCTGTCCTACACAATAGTCTGTTCTACACAATAGTCTGTCCTACACAATAGTCTGTCCTACACAATAGTCTGTCTAGTCTGTCCTACACAATAGTCTGTCCTACACAATAGTCTGTTCTACACAATAGTCTGTCCTACACAATAGTCTGTCCTACACAATAGTCTGTCCTACACAATAGTCTGTCCTACACAATAGTCTGTTCTACACAATAGTCTGTCCTACACAATAGTCTGTCCTACACAATAGTCTGTCCTACACAATAGTCTGTCCTACACAATAGTCTGTCCTACACAATAGTCTGTACACAATAGTCTACTACACAATAGTCTGTCTACACAATAGTCTGTCCTACACAATAGTCTGTCCTACACAATAGTCTGTCCTACACAATAGTCTGTCCTACACAATAGTCTGTCCTACACAATAGTCTGTCCTACACAATAGTCTGTTCTACACAATAGTCTGTCCTACACAATAGTCTGTTCTACACAATAGTCTGTCCTACACAATAGTCTGTCCTACACAATAGTCTGTCCTACACAATAGTCTGTCCTACACAATAGTCTGTCCTACACAATAGTCTGTCCTACACAATAGTCTGTTCTACACAATAGTCTGTCCTTCTACACAATAGTCTGTCCTACACAATAGTCTGTCCTACACAATAGTCTGTCTACACAATAGTCTGTCCTACACAATAGTCTGTCCTACACAATAGTCTGTCCTACACAATAGTCTGTTCTACACAATAGTCTGTCCTACACAATAGTCTGTCCTACACAATAGTCTGTCCTACACAATAGTCTGTCCTACACAATAGTCTGTCCTACACAATAGTCTGTTCTACACAATAGTCTGTCCTACACAATAGTCTGTCCTACACAATAGTCTGTCCTACACAATAGTCTGTCCTACACAATAGTCTGTTCTACACAATAGTCTGTTCTACACAATAGTCTGTCCTACACAATAGTCTGTCCTACACAATAGTCTGTCCTACACAATAGTCTGTCCTACACAATAGTCTGTCCTACACAATAGTCTGTCCTACACAATTGCGCAAAGTAGACAATGTGTCCAATTCGAGGCACAAAAAAACATGAAAACATGAAGTCATTACCCTGATGCTTTCTCTGTTAAATCTAGCGAGACCCTGCTGTAAATCAAGCAGACTTACAACAGAGGATCAACATCAAGTCACAAGGGATGTTATAGATCCAACGTGGATCCAGGCACAACTGTCTTCACCTGCATAACGAATGATACACCAAAGTATTCTTGACATTTCCTCTCAAACACCTTCTTTCCAGCACTTGGGCTGTTTGTTGCATCACAACAGCTGTTTGTCACTTGGCTGTCATTCGGGAAAATTCCTTCCTGGATCAAATGTTGATGCGTGAAAATATCCCGGCGTAAATAAAAAGCTTGACAACAAATGCAAATCCAACAAGTATTATGCATAATTATTCTAGTAACTCTTTCGGTTAGAAGCATTTTTTCATTTTGGATTTTGTTTGCCCATGAAAACTGTTTTCCCCACGTAAGAGGAGACACACAGGGTTCATACAGGGTTAAAGTTCAATGTCTAATTCAACTGATTAAAGCTTAATATATGATATAAAGATAACTTACACTGCCATAAATGCAAGGACTGAAAAGTTTTACGTCACACGATTTTGGACAAATCCGTCAAGACCCTAACCGTGATAAAGGGTTTTCCAGCACATGGCTCTTTCCAGCATCCCCCAGCAGCATGGTTTGTCACTTGGCTGTCTTCCATCCAGCCTTCCCCATCAAATGTTGATCCGTCCAAAATATCCCGGCATAAATAAAAAGCTCTTCCATCAAATGCCTTCCCCCTAGCAGCATGGCTCTTCCATCCATAATTCCCCCCCAGCAGCATGGCTCTTCCATCCAGGTTCCCCCAGCAGCATGGCTCTTTTTTCATTTCCAGCCCCCCAGCAGCATGGCTCTTCCATCCAGCTGTTCCCCCCAGCAGCATGGCTCTTCCATCCAGGGTCCCCACCCAGCAGCATGGTTAAAGTTCCATCCAGCCTAATTCAACTGATTAAAGCATATATGATATAAAGCCTTACACCCATAAAGCATGGCTCTTCCATCCAGTTTTCCCCACCCAGCAGCATTTTCCATCCAGCCTTCCCCCGTGCATGGGTTCCATCCAGCCTTCCCCCCCAGCAGCATGGCTCTTCCATCCAGCCTCCCCCAGCAGCATGGCTCTTCCATCCAGCCTTCCCCCCCAGCATCATGGCTCTTCCATCCAGCCTTCCCCCCCAGCAGCATGGCTCTTCCATCCAGCCTTCCCCCAGCAGCATGGCTCTTCCATCCAGCCTTCCCCACCCAGCAACATAGACCTTCCAGCCAGCCTTCCCCACCCAGCAACATAGACCTTCCAGCCAGCCTTCCCCACCCAGCAATGTGGATCTTCTTTCTATGGATTTTACGGCTCTAGGTAATTCTATCCTCCTGCTTAAAAAATTAAGCAGGAGGCACCAGTGACTAGATCACTACAAATGTGGTCAGATGAAGCAGATGCTAAACTACACTGTTTTGCTAACACAGACTGGAATGTGTTCTGGGATTCCTCTGATTCCTCCGATGGATCAGTCATTGGCTTCATCAAAAAGTGGATCAATGACGTCATCCCCTCAGTGACAGTACGTACATAAACCCAACCAGAAGCTATGGATTACAGGAAACAACCGCACTGAGCTAAAGGCTAGAGCTGCCGCTTTCAAGGAGCGGGAATCTAACCCGGAAGCTTATAAGAAATTGCGCTGCCCTCTGACGAACCATCAAACAGGCAAAGCAAAAATACAGGACTAAGATCGAATCCTACTACACCGGCTCTGACGCTCATCGGATGTGGCGGGGTTTGCAAACCATTACAGACTACAAAGGGAAGCACAGCCGAGAGCTGCCCAATGACACGAGCCTAACAGACGAGCTAAACTACTTCTTATTTGCCTTCTTCGAGGCAAATAACACTGATACTGCGAGCATGCGCTGACCAACTGGCTAGAGTCTTCACTGACATTTTCAACCTCTCCCCGACCGAGTCTGTAATACCTCAATGTTTCAAGATTACCTCTATAGTCCCTCTGCCCAAGAACACTAAAGTAACCTGCCTAAATGACTACCGACCTGTAGCACTCACATCTGTAGCCATGAAGTGCTTTGAAAGGCTGGTCATGACAAAGGAGAAGATTGTGGACTACAGGAAAAAGAAGACCGAGCATTATCCCAGAAATGAGCCCCCATTCTCATTTACGGGGCTGCAGTGGAGAGCTTCAAGTTCCTTGGTGTCCACATCACCAACAAATTAACATGGTCCAAGCACACCAAGACAGTTGTGAAGAGGACACGACAAAACCTATTCCCCCTTAGGAGACTGAAAAGATTTGTCATGGGTCCTCAGATCCTCAAAAGGTTCTACAGCTGCACCATTGAGAGCATCCTGACTGGTTGCATCACTGCCTGGTACGGCAACTGCTCGGCCTCCGACCGCAAGGCACTACGGAGGGTAGTGCAAACGGCACAATACATCACTGGGGTCAAGCTTCCTGCTATCAAGGACCTCTATATCAGGCGGTGTCAGAGGAAGGCCCTAAAAATTGTCAGACTCCAGCCACCCTAGTCATAGACTGTTCTCTCTGCTTCCACACGGCAAGCAGTACCGAAGCGCCAAGTCTAGGTCCAACAGGCTTCTAAACAGCTTCGACCCACAAGCCGTAAGACACCTAATTAAATGGCTACCCAGACTATTTGCATTGCGCCCCTCCCCCTCTTTTACACTGCTGCTACTCTGTTGTTTTCATCTATGCATTGTCACTTTAATAACTCCTTAAGTGCAGGAACTCAGCTGAATCTGGTAATGAATGGTGTGGCTGTTGAACAAGTTGAGGAGACTAAATTACTTGGTGTTGCCTTAGATTGTAAACTGTCATGGTCAAAACATATAGATTCAATGGTTGTAAAGATGGGGAGAAGTCTGTCTCTAGTTTTGTCTAATCTTGATTATTGTCCAGTCATATGGTCCAGTGCTGCAAGGGGAGACCTAGTTAAGCTGCAGCTGGCCCAGAACAGAGAGGCACGTTTTGCTCTTAATTGTAATTAGAGGGCTGATATAAATACTATGCTGCCAGTCTCTCTTGGCTAAGAGTTGAAGAGAGACTGACAACATCACTTCTTCTTTTTATAAGAAACATTGTGTTGAAAATATCAAATTGTTTGCATAGTCAACTTACACACAGCTCTGACACACACACTTCTCCCAGCAGACATGCAACCAGGGGTCTTTTCACAGTTCCCAAATCCAGAACAAATTCAAGAAAACATACTGTATTATATAGAGCCATTATTGCATGGAACTTCCTTCTCAAATTGCTCAAATAAATAGCCAACCTGGTTTCAAAAAACAGATAAAGCAACACCTCACGGCACAACGTCTCTCCCCTATTGGACCCAGATAGTTTGTGTGTCTGCATTGATATGTAGGCTACGTGTGCCTTTTAAAAATGTGTGTAGTTCTGTCCTTGAGCTGTTCTTGTCTAATGATGTTCTGTATTATGTCATTCTGTATTATGGTTCATGTGTTGTGTGGAACCCCAGGAAGAGGAGCTGCTGCTTATGCAACAGCTAATGGGGATCCTAGTAAAATACCACATACAAATCACCTCGACCAACCGGTGCATCCGCACATTGACTCTGTACCAGTAACCCCCCTGTATATATTCACGCTATTGTTATTTTACTACTGCTCTTTAATTACTTGTTACTTTAATTTCTTGTTCTTATCCATATTTAAATTAACTGCATTGTCGGTTAGAGGCTTGTCGGTAATTTCACTGTAATGTCTATTACGCCTGTTGTGTTTGGCGCATGTGATTAATACAATTTGATTTGATTTGGATCTGGTTTTAGTTTTAAACTTATTGAAACTCCGGCAATCCCTATGGAAGATAATTTATGGAGAAGTCGTCATGCCCCCCCCACACTATTTTAGCTACCAACCTTAATAGTTTCTCCCTCTTTTCTTTACTATTTTAGCTACCAACCTTAATAGTCTCTCCCTCAGATGTATCTGAGATTGTCAATGCCATGTGCAGTCAATACTGTTGTCACAAAACATTCAAAATATTCTTAGATTACGTCACTTTTCCACCACGTGTTTTTAATTGTTCTAAAAATACACTACACAATATACAACGTGTAATTAACTCTGTAGAGAACATTGAAGCACAACAACAACCCTGAAGGTAACTTCCTGTTCTCCTCTTCCCTCCGCCAACACACAGTGAGGCTATTTACAGTACAGTACTGTCTGAAGTTCATTAACTTCCATGTTTACATCCAGCGCTTCCTGAGACCCCAGAGTCAGGGTCAGGGAAGGAACTGCACTTCCTGAGACCCCAGAGTCAGGGTCAGGGAAGGAACTGCACTTCCTGAGACCCCAGAGTCAGGGTCAGGGAAGGAACTGCACTTCCTGAGACCCCAGAGTCAGGTCAGGGAGGGAACTGCACTTCCTGAGACCCCAGAGTCAGGGTCAGGGAAGGAACTGCACTTCCTGAGACCCCAGAGTCAGGGTCAGGGAAGGAACTGCACTTCCTGAGACCCCAGAGTCAGGGTCAGGGAGGAAACTGCACTTCCTGAGACCCCAGAGTCAGGGTCAGGGAAGGAACTGCACTTCCTGAGACCCCAGAGTCAGGGTCACTTCCTGAGGAAGGAACTGCACTTCCTGAGACCCCAGAGTCAGGGTCAGGGAGGGAACTGCACTCCTCCTCAGGGAGGGAACTGAGACCCCAGAGTCACTTCCTGAGACCCCAGAGTCAGGGTCAGGGAGGGAACTGCACTTCCTGAGACCCCAGAGTCAGGGTCAGGGAGGGAACTGCACTTCCTGAGACCCCAGAGTCAGGGTCAGGGAAGGAACTGCACTTCCTGAGACCCCAGAGTCAGGGTCAGGGAGGGAACTGCACTTCCTGAGACCCCAGAGTCAGGGTCAGGGAGGGAACTGAAGCAAGAGGTTGGAAGAGGTTACAACATCTCAAGGCAATCAGACTGTTAAATAGCCATCACTAGCCGGCCTCCACCCAGTACCCTTGCCTGAACTTAGTCACTGTCACTAGTCGGCTACCACCCGGTTACTCAGCCCTGCACCTTAGAGGCTGCTGCCCTGTGTACATGTTTTCTCCCGACATGTTGATTGTAGGCCTGTTCTCTCCCCTCTCCTCTGTGTGCCATAAGACAAGAGACTGCCTGGAATATGATGCTACAGAGTTATATGTATGACAATGTATGCATTGTAAAGCCCTCTAACGTACAACATAAAAAAGTTACCTAACATCCTACAACACATACACATGCATCGGATTTGTTTTACTAGGAGAGCCTGACTATTCTCTGTGTCTGGGAGCATCACAGAAAGGTATATATCAACACAGCAGTATTGTGTGTGCAGGTAATAAGAGCTAAAGCTCTTAGAGAGAGAGAGAGACCTCTCCCTCCAAAATCTCCTAACTTTTGAACCATGACAATCCTATAGGCTTTCATTTATGTGGGTGCCCTGACGATGCTATGTCCCATGGTGGTACCCTGAAATGAGGTATCACCTTTAAACCCCAAACCAAAGGCTAGCTACCTTTGTTCCATACTTGTTTTTGGAATAAGATGCTCTTGTGCTTGGCTGGTCACATTCCTAACATGGCTGCCTTGGCTTATTCTGGCCATTGAGCCAACCAAAATAGCATCACATGTCACCAACTCCTTAGCCTAAGTCTATTTCATAATTACTGGTTTAGCTCACGTACACACACCCAGCCCACCCGTACAGCCAACCCACACATACAGCCAGCTGGAATCCTAAACTGGTGAAACTGTCATGTCCGTTTAGGATATTACCACTGTAACAGTATAACTTTAGACCGCCCCCTCGCCCATACCCGAGCGTGAACCAGGGACTCTCTGCACACATCAACAACAGTCACCCACGAAGCATCGTTACCCATCACTCCACAAAAGCCGCGGCCCTTGCGGAGCAAGGGGAACCACTACTTCAAGGTCTCCGAGCAAGTGACGTCACGATTGAAACGCTATTTAGCGCGCACCGCTAACTAAGCTAGCCGTTTCACATCGGTTACATCAGCACCACCGCTAACTAAGCTAGCCGTTTCACATCGGTTACATCAGCACCACCGCTAACTAAGCTAGCCGTTTCACATCGGTTACATCAGCACCACCGCTAACTAAGCTAGCCGTTTCACATCGGTTACATCAGCACCACCGCTAACTAAGCTAGCCGTTTCACATCGGTTACATCAGCACCACCGCTAACTAAGCTAGCCGTTTCACATCGGTTACATCAGCACCACCGCTAACTAAGCTAGCCGTTTCACATCGGTTACATCAGCACCACCGCTAACTAAGCTAGCCGTTTCACATCGGTTACATCAGCACCACCACTAACTAAGCTAGCCGTTTCACATCGGTTACATCAGCACCACCGCTAACTAAGCTAGCCGTTTCACATCGGTTACATCAGCACCACCGCTAACTAAGCTAGCCGTTTCACATCCGTTACATCAGCACCACCGCTAACTAAGCTAGCCGTTTCACATCCGTTACATCAGCACCAACCGCTAACTAAGCTAGCCGTTTCACATCCGTTACATCAGCACCATATTTATAGAATATTTTATACAACTGCCCTGACCATAACACTATCCACTTTATAGGCCTATTTGTAAATACAGTCATACGTGCTGTAGCGCATTTATAATATATACTGTATATCTTATTGTGTACATATCAGTTTTAATCACTGTGTGTACTACTTTCCTACCTCTACTTGTACTTTGTTATTTGACCTTTGATTATATTGATATTGATATTTGTACTGCACTGTTGAGGGAGCTCGTAAATAACCATTTCACTTCACCTTGTTCTACCAGCTGTTAATAACGGTGTACGTGCCATTTGGGGCATAGACCTAGTGTCTACGTGTACTTATCTAAGGCATAGCCTACGTGCCAGACATGAAGACTGACTCGTTTACTTATCTAGGGCATAGCCTACGTGCCAGACATGAAGAGTGACTCGTTTACTTATCTAGGGCATAGCCTACGTGCCAGACATGAAGACTGACTCGTTTACTTATCTAGGGCATAGCCTACGTGCCAGACATGAAGACTCCACTCGTTTACTTATCTAGGGCATAGCCTACGTGCCAGACATGAAGACTGACTTGTTTACTTATCTAGGGCATAGCCTACGTGCCAGACATGAAGACTCCACTCGTTTACTTATCTAGGGCATAGCCTACGTGCCAGACATGAAGACTGACTCGTTTACTTATCTAGGGCATAGCCTACGTGCCAGACATGAAGACTGACTCGTTTACTTATCTCAAATCAAATCAAATCAAATCAAATCAAATTTTATTTGTCACATACACATGGTTAGCAGATGTTAATGCGAGTGTAGCGAAATGCTTGTGCTTCTAGTTCCGACAATGCAGTAATAACGAGCAAGTAATCTAACTAACAATTCCAAAAAAAAACTACTGTCATACACAGTGTAAGGGGATAAAGAATATGTACATAAGGATATATGAATGAGTGATGGTACAGAGCAGCATAGGCAAGATACAGTAGATGATATCGAGTACAGTATATACATATGAGATAAGTATGTAAACCAAGTGGCATAGTTAAAGTGGCTAGTGATACATGTATTACATAAGGATGCAGTCGATGATATAGAGTACAGTATCAACGTATGCATATGAGATGAACAATGTAGGGTAAGTAACATTATATAAGGTAGCATTGTTTAAAGTGGCTAGTGATATATTTACATCATTTCCCATCGATTCCCATGATTAAAGTGGCTGGAGTAGAGTCAGTGTCATTGACAGTGTGTTGGCAGTAGCCACTCAATGTTAGTGGTGGCTGTTTAACAGTCTGATGGCCTTGAGATAGAAGCTGTTTTTCAGTCTCTCGGTCCCAGCTTTGATGCACCTGTACTGACCTCGCCTTCTGGATGGCAGCGGGGTGAACAGGCAGTGGCTCGGGTGGTTGATGTCCTTGATGATCTTTATGGCCTTCCTGTAGCATCGGGTGGTGTAGGTGTCCTGGAGGGCAGGTAGTTTGCCCCCGGTGATGCGTTGTGCAGACCTCACTACCCTCTGGAGAGCCTTACGGTTGAGGGCGGTGCAGTTGCCATACCAGGCGGTGATACAGCCCGCCAGGATGCTCTCGATTGTGCATCTGTAGAAGTTTGTGAGTGCTTTTGGTGACAAGCCGAATTTCTTCAGCCTCCTGAGGTTGAAGAGGCGCTGCTGCGCCTTCCTCACGATGCTGTCTGTGTGAGTGGACCAATTCAGTTTGTCTGTGATGTGTATGCCGAGGAACTTAAAACTTGCTACCCTCTCCACTACTGTTCCATCGATGTGGATGGGGGTGTTCCCTCTGCTGTTTCCTGAAGTCCACAATCATCTCCATAGTTTTGTTGACGTTGAGTGTGAGGTTATTTTCCTGACACCACACTCCGAGGGCCCTCACCTCCTCCCTGTAGGCCGTCTCGTCGTTGTTGGTAATCAAGCCTACCACTGTTGTGTCGTCCGCAAACTTGATGATTGAGTTGGAGGCGTGCATGGCCACGCAGTCGTGGGTGAACAGGGAGTACAGGAGAGGGCTCAGAACGCACCCTTGTGGGGCCCCAGTGTTGAGGATCAGCGGGAGGAGATGTTGTTGCCTACCCTCACCACCTGGGGGCGGCCCGTCAGGAAGTCCAGTACCCAGTTGCACAGGGCGGGGTCGAGACCCAGGGTCTCAAGCTTGATGACGAGCTTGGAGGGTACTATGGTGTTGAATGCCGAGCTGTAGTCGATGAACAGCATTCTCACATAGGTATTCCTCTTGTCCAGATGGGTTAGGGCAGTGTGCAGTGTGGTTGAGATTGCATCGTCTGTGGACCTATTTGGGCGGTAAGCAAATTGGAGTGGGTCAAGGGTGTCAGGTAGGGTGGAGGTGATATGGTCCTTGACTAGTCTCTCAAAGCACTTCATGATGACGGATGTGAGTGCTACGGGGCGGTAGTCGTTTAGCTCAGTTACCTTAGCTTTCTTGGGAACAGGAACAATGGTGGCCCTCTTGAAGCATGTGGGAACAGCAGACTGGTATAGGGATTGATTGAATATGTCCGTAAACACACCGGCCAGCTGGTCTGCGCATGCTCTGAGGGCGCGGCTGGGGATGCCGTCTGGGCCTGCAGCCTTGCGAGGGTTAACACGTTTAAATGTCTTACTCACTTCGGCTGCAGTGAAGGAGAGACCGCATGTTTCCGTTGCAGGCCGTGTCAGTGGCACTGTATTGTCCTCAAAGCGGGCAAAAAGTTATTTAGTCTGCCTGGGAGCAAGACATCCTGGTCCGTGACTGGGCTGGGTTTCTTCCTGTAGTCCGTGATTGACTGTAGACCCTGCCACATACCTCTTGTGTCTGAGCCGTTGAATTGAGATTCTACTTTGTCTCTGTACTGGCGCTTAGCTTGTTTGATAGCCTTGCGGAGGGAATAGCTGCACTGTTTGTATTCAGCCATGTTACCAGACACCTTGCCCTGATTAAAAGCAGTGGTTCGTGCCTTCAGTTTCACACGAATGCTGCCATCAATCCACGGTTTCTGGTTAGGGAATGTTTTAATCGTTGCTATGGGAACGACATCTTCAACGCACGTTCTAATGAACTCGCACACCGTATCAGCGTATTCGTCAATGTTGTTGTCTGACGCAATACGAAACATCTCCCAGTCCACGTGATGGAAGCAGTCTTGGAGTGTGGAGTCAGCTTGGTCGGACCAGCGTTGGACAGACCTCAGCGTGGGAGCTTCTTGTTTTAGTTTCTGTCTGTAGGCAGGGATCAACAAAATGGAGTCGTGGTCAGCTTTTCCGAAAGGGGGCGGGGCAGGGCCTTATATGCGTCGCGGAAGTTAGAGTAACAATGATCCAGGGTCTTTCCACCCCTGGTTGCGCAATCGATATGCTGATAAAATTTAGGGAGGGCATAGCCTACGTGCCAGACATGAAGACTGACTTGTTTACTTATCTAGGGCATAGCCTACGTGCCAGACATGAAGACTGACTCGTTTACTCATCTAGGGCATAGCCTACGTGCCAGACATGAAGACTGACTCGTTTACTTATCTAGGGCATAGCCTACGTGCCAGACATGAAGACTGACTCGTTTACTTATCTAGGGCATAGCCTACGTGCCAGACATGAAGACTGACTTGTTTACTTATCTAGGGCATAGCCTACGTGCCAGACATGAAGACTGACTCGTTTACTCATCTAGGGCATAGCCTACGTGCCAGACATGAAGACTGACTCGTTTACTTATCTAGGGCATAGCCTACGTGCCAGACATGAAGACTGACTCGTTTACTTATCTAGGGCATAGCCTACGTGCCAGACATGAAGACTGACTCGTTTACTTATCTAGAGCATAGCCTACGTGCCAGACATGAAGACTCCACTCGTTTACTTATCTAGGGCATAGCCTACGTGCCAGACATGAAGACTGACTCGTTTACTTATCTAGGGCATAGCCTACGTGCCAGACATGAAGACTGACTCGTTTACTTATCTAGGGCATAGCCTACGTGCCAGACATGAAGACTGACTCGTTTACTTATCTAGGGCATAGCCTACGTGCCAGACATGAAGACTGACTCGTTTACTTATCTAGGGCATAGCCTACGTGGCAGACATGAAGACTGACTCGTTTACTTATCTAGTGCATAGCCTACGTGCCAGACATGAAGACTGACTCGTTTACTTATCTAGGGCATAGCCTACGTGCCAGACATGAAGACTGACTCGTTTACTTATCTAGGGCATAGCCTACGTGCCATTTGGGGCATAGACCTAGTGTCTACGTTCACTTATCTAGTGCATAGCCTACGTGCCAGACATGAAGGCGGAAGAGATTGCAGCAGGCACCTTTTAAAACAAATTATTGAATTAATTTCCAAAACTGAACTCACACTTATGCAACTGCAATTTACATTTTGTTTTGAGGGATCAACACAACTGGAAGGATTATTGAAATTCACATCAACAGGGTTTCAAGCACAGCTGTGCCTTTTTTGTTTTTGTTATTTCTGAAGAAACTACTACTACTATGGCACCAACACACACAGCGGTAGTGTTAGCTGTGTTACTATGGCAGTAAATACTGATTAACTTGACAGATTGTGACCAGTCTCAACATGGTACCATGCATTGTTCTGTGTTCCAACCCCCTTTTCTTGGCAGTGTCCCAAATGACCCCCGTATTCCCTATTTACAGTGGCGTCTTGGTCAACAGTTGTGCCCTATATAGAGGACAGGGCGCCATTTGGGACGGAACCCTTCAGTAATCGTAGGATTTGCACTCAGTTTATAGACCTCGCCATATACTTCCGCGTCAAGATAAGTCAAGTCCATGTGAATAAAGGTTTATCATGGAATACCTCGTCTTTGTCTCAACTGAATCTGTGCTGACAAGTACGACTCTTTCTAATGGGATATGAAACGTCTTGTAATATTCATATTTTCAATGGACAAAACAACAGTCATCTGAAGGGTAGTTTATATTTCTTCGTGGAAAGACTAGGCCTATGAGAGTGAAGTTGCATTGAGTTTCCATAATAGCCAACTTCAATCAGTATTCCGTCCTACTGTCCTCTGGTAGACCAGGCGAAGGGTTGACGTTAAAAATAAACAGCTATCAGAGACAGACAAAATATGTTGGATATGTCAAAAGAAAGCCAAGGCATGCGAACAAATGATCTCTTTGCATGCAAAACCCCTAACCACATTTAGGCTGGGCCCGACTCACGCTCCACACACATCCAACCATATTTCCAACTGAAACAGATGTGTTCTCGTTGCATAACCCCAGAACTCCTAACAACCAATCACAGGCTCCCATGCAGGCAGGAAATCATCCTGCAGCTCCAATCAAAAGGAACATTAAAGTGACGTTCCGTCCCATAGGCCATTTTCTGGTCCGTAATATTTAACAGTATTGTTGGAAATGTTTGTTTTGTGTTATGTCTCGACTGGAGTGTCTGGAGAAACTGGACTGTGATTTATAGTCTGTACTCGTTAACATAGCAGACTCCCTCTGGCACATATTCCCTGTAAAGCATTTCTTTGCTTTCGTAAGAGGTGTGTTTCGTAAGATCAATAACTCCCCATGTACAGTACATATAGTTGGGGAGGATTCTGCCTGGTTGGGAAAGTCCCGCAAGTAAACATTTCACAAATGTTTGTTTCACTGCTGTTTTAACGAAGCATGCGACAGTAAAAAGTTGATTTCATTTTAAATATTTGCCAAGCAGAATGAACTGTCATTCAGATCATGAATCATTCCAGGACTTTTTCCAGCCTGTAATTGAGCTAAGAGAAACTAATCCTGTACCATACCAGTCATACATGATCTGATGGTCGGTCAAGGACAGGACCCAAGTACCAGCTTGTGAAATTGAGAATGAAGTCAGTTGGAATTACAACTCTATAAAAACAAGCAATCAGCCCAACACCATGTAAAGTTGATCTCAGAAATCCTGATACAGGTCTTGTCAGTTCTTGTGACACTTTTGGTGTTTCAGTCCTCCGGAGACTAGGCCCAACAAATCCTCAGATTCACTAAGTACTGGACATTGATTCACCTCAGTAGTTCTGCAGAGTGTTCCTTACCGATGGACTCAATGACAGGTTAACACTCACCAAGTTTTTGTGCAAACAAAATGATCAATGGGACAATTTAATTGGTTGAACCAGTCTAGACCAGTTTTATGACCAGAAATCTGGAGAAGACAGGTTACATCAGGTCTCTAGTCTTATGTTGAGGCTGAGGTTACATCAGGTCCCTAGTCTTACGTTGAGGCTGAGGTTACATCAGGTCCCTAGTCTTATGTTGAGGCTGAGGTCCCTAGTCATATGTTGAGGCTGAGGTTACATCAGGTCCCTAGTCTTATGTCGAGGCTGAGGTTACATCAGGTCCCTAGTCTTATGTTGAGGCTGAGGTTACATCAGGTCCCTAGTCTTATGTTGAGGCTGAGGTCACATCAGGTCCCTAGTCTTACGTTGAGGCTGAGGTTACATCAGGTCCCTAGTCTTATGTCGAGGCTGAGGTTACATCAGGTCCCTAGTCTTATGTCGAGGCTGAGGTTACATCAGGTCCCTAGTCTTATGTCGAGGCTGAGGTCACATCAGGTCCCTAGTCTTACGTTGAGGCTGAGGTTACATCAGGTCCCTAGTCTTATGTCGAGGCTGAGGTTACATCAGGTCCCTAGTCATCAGGTCCCTTTCTTGATGTCGAGGCTGAGGTTACATCAGGTCCCTAGTCTTATGTCGAGGCTGAGGTTACATCAGGTCCCTAGTCTTATGTTGAGGCTGAGGTTACATCAGGTCCCTAGTCTTATGTTCGAGGCTGAGGTTACATCCAGGGTCCCTAGTCTTATGTCGAGGCTGAGGTTACATCAGGTCCCTAGTCTTATGTTCGAGGCTGAGGCTGAGGTTACATCAGGTCCCTAGTCTTATGTCGAGGCTGAGGTTACATCAGGTCCCTAGTCTTATGTCGAGGCTGAGGTTACATCAGGTCCCTAGTCTTATGTCGAGGCTGAGGTTACATCAGGTCCCTAGTCTTATGTCGAGGCTGAGGTTACATCAGGTCCCTAGTCTTACGTTGAGGCTGAGGTTACATCAGGTCCCTAGTCTTATGTCGAGGCTGAGGTTACATCAGGTCCCTAGTCTTATGTTGAGGCTGAGGTTACATCAGGTCCCTAGTCTTATGTTGAGGCTGAGGTTACATTTAACATACGTAGTTGTTTGAAAAGTTAATATTTAAGAAAATATTGTTGATTTTCATTTGACCTACACCTGTAAGATGCATTTAGTTCCTCTGTTAAAATGATAATTAATTAGATGTCAAATGTTGTCTTGGGGGGAGGGGGGACATTTTAACAGCTTTAAGATGTAAGCCTATGTGTAAATTATTCACTTTCGCATATTTACTTAGATAAGATCTTAAAGAACTTAAAGCAAATAGCAGTGGTTTCTTGAAGCTCTTAATCGCATGGCTAACACGAGTTGTTGTATATTAAATAGTTCATTATAAACCGGGTGGTTTGAGTCCTGAATGCTGATTGGTCTATCAGACCGCATACCACAGCTATGATAAAACATGTATTTTTACTGTTCTAATTACGTTGGTAACCAGTTTATAATAGCAATAAGGCGCGAGGGGGATGTGGTATATGGCCAATATACCACGGCTAAGGGCTGTATGCAGGGATTCCGCGTTGCATCATGCCTAAGAACATCCCTTAGCCGTGGCATATTGGCCATATACCACATCCCCTCGCTCCTTATTGCTTAAAAACGATATAATCGTGTTACTCTCCATGTGGATTGCAATGCCCTCGAGTAAGAACAACTGAAAGGGAAACATAGCTTTAGTGTAAACATAGGGTTTATTGCAAATGTGCATTTTGTATCCAATACATCCTTTTAAAAATATATACCTGTTTCATGGACACAATACAGCAACAATACCCAACGTTTATCAAAAAAACAAACATTACTGCTAACAAGAGTTCTCCGTGTGAACGATGTACACATGGTCCAGGTTGCTTGGTTTCGTTTGGAGTAGTAACGGTACAAAGTCTTTGGTAGTTAGAAAACACAAACGTCCATTGTGGAACTGTGGTATTCCTCTTCTGGAGATCGGCACTAGAGTCATGCCATTGATTCAAGTTGAGGTTGGCATCTGAACACTCAGAACATGTCTGCTAGGTCAGGATCGCATTCACAGCCCTTAGAGAAAAAATCAGCTGCTCAAATTCATCTCCAGCCCACTACTCTGAACATGTTAGTAAAATGTACAGAGCTAGGCATACTGGGTAGTAGATACTTCCATCCCCATAATAAATCATTTAACTGAACAGTTACAATGCTCCTATTAACAAGTATTCCATTTTGTTCAGAATCAGAAGAAAAGTAAAATAGCAGGATTTTCCCCCATAAGCAACACAACCCAACTGCAGAGAATACAAGTAATGATGATCTGAATCATGATTATGGCAATCAGTTATCGGCAGTGAGGTTGAGATAGAGAAGCAACAAGCCTCTCTTTCTCCAGCAACAGTCCAGGATCTCCTAGATCCTCCTTCTCCTCTACTCGTTGTACTGGAGCTAGATCCTCCTTCTCCTCTACTCGTTGTACTGGAGCTCAGGTTTGGTTTCCCCCGAAGACACATTGCTTCTTCTTAAGGAACATTGACGGAGAAAATCAGTAGATGGTGGCAGGTGGAAACAGTCACAAGATAGTAGAGATATTGTCTGACTGACTCCTCAGAACTTGTACTGTCAGAAGAAGAAATACACAGGGGGGGGGCGTCTCTCTGTCCGTCTTGGAGAATATTTCCTTTTTCCTTGGCTGGACCTGGAGAGGTAAGGTGGAGGACGGGCCACCCTGGCGTGGAGAGGCATCCCCAGGATCAGATCCCCGGGCCAGCCCTGTCTTTTAGCCCTCTCCCCCCTCTGTAGCAGGGGTGGTAGAGAATGGCTGAAGGGGTTGGCCCTCCTGGCCCCAGAAGGCCGGAGCCTCCCCTCTGTCCCAATGCAAGCGTTCTCCGGCTGGCTACATGTGAGGCCTCTCGTTTAGAGCTTTTGTCTAAAGAGAAATAGTCTAGATGTCGTAGGAAAGGCTCATCATCTTAGCTTATAGCTTCAGCCTATAGCCGCTAGTTAGAGCGCCTTTTCACGTGCTCCGTTGTGTTTCATCGTCTGTTACAGACAGCTTCACTGAAGTTGGCAGCGACGATTCGTTTACAACTGTCCAAGGCAGAACCACCTACACAGCAGAGCCAGCGCTGATGTGGCAGGACTGGTCAGGGTTATGGAGTCCAATCTGGGCCTGTTGCTGGTACTGCTGAGCCTGCTGCTGGTACTGGTTGTCCGGCCGCAGGGGGACCAGAGCGTCTGAGTCGGACGGAACCCGTTCGCGGAAGCTCTCCATCTGTTCTGGACTGGCCAGGTTCTTCAGAAGGCTGTTCTCACGTTCTAGCTGGTTGTTCTTCTCAGCCAGCTCTCTGATCTGCTCCTTGAGGATCTCTACTTCCTCCCTGACTGCATACATCAGGTGGTTCTTCACCAGATCCTAAGATAGGAGAGAAGGAATGAGATCTACTGTTAGAGACGTCTGTTTAGAGAGAGAGAGAGAGTTCTGTGCAACTCATACAAACTAAATCTATCCATTTAGGCTGATTTAAAGCATTAGCTTTAACCTACTGTACCTTACAAACACTTGTGGTAACAGGCCATATGAATACAGAGATTTGTACCCATATGGCCTGTATTAAGGTCTAAAGTTTATCAGTAAACTAAATATTTAATAGTCCGACTGCTGTACCTGTCTGACTCAGAAAGCAGCAGAAAGAACATAGTCACATGCCACATCACATGGCACTGTAGCCACCCAATGCTGCAGGCACGTATAGTTCCATCTCTCTAGTATCCCTGCATATTGTAAATATGGTATTTCAACTGACTTTTTAGTATACTTACTGAGTGTATTTCTTGTGTTTGTTTTTTTTTGTTCTAGTAATACATTGTTATTGATTATTGAATTGTTGGGTTTTGAGTTTGCAAGAAAGGCATTTCACTCTATTTGTGCCTGGGACATTAAAACCTGAAGCTTCTACTGTACTATTTTATTAATTTCACCTTTATTTAACCAGGTTGGCCAGTTGAGAACAAGTTCTCTTTTACAACTGCGACCTGGCCATGATAATATACTTACGTAGTTGACTAAAGATTAGTCTACTATGCTTACCAACGTACTGTATATGATTACTACGGGCATAGTGCATGAACGTGGTGGGATATAGAATAGCCCAGTCTACTTTTATTGGTTTATTATGATGATGATGATGATGATATGAATGATAAAGTGTTTAATGCTGCTTGTGATACATACCATTGCCTGTTCTATCTTGTTGTCAATGGCAACAACGCTAGCACCCGAGGCACTGTGGAGGAGAGAAGAAGAGAAGCCATAGGTCAACATATCAAATCAATGCATTAGATCATAACGAACAAACGCCTAGTAAGTACCAGCAGACTTTATGCTCTCATGCTGACGCCAGACTGCCTTTATGGCACCAAGACACAACTTAGTCATTTTTTTTTTTTTGACGCAATTGCCATGCAATGCCACCATCAAAAATGTTTGTTTAATTTGTGATTAGGCTATTTCTGTCCACGAATGAACCTTGCTACGACTCTGAACCTATTTTAGATTGGACATGTGTATGAAATAAACAGCCTGTCTGCACCACCCTTGACCTACAATTCCGTATTTTTTATTTTGCAACCTAGCTAACTAGATACATTGTTGCGCGCTGCAAAGGATGACATAATATCGAGATTGTTTCAAGATACTCAATCCACTCCATCTACTTTTGTGTTTGAAGACGCGCCCGGAGGATACATGCGACAGGCTGGAGTCAAATTCCATTACTCAGACTGCACAGCATTACGGTATTTCTAATGATATCATAACGTATACCGGCATAACCGGGATTTGTTTAGTCTATTTGCAAATAAATACATATGACTATCTCAATCTCGAATTACAACAATTTTGATGAAATATTTTAATGAAATCTATTACGCACAAATGACGCATCAATAGCACACTAAATCCAGTGCGGTTCTTATTTACCTGTTGTCGAGTTTAACAGACACCACATCTCCTCCTACTAACGAGGAGAAGAAGGAGATGCTGAAGTTATGCAACTGATAGACAGCAACCTCCATTGGTGTTTTGAAGATCTCCGTACTCATGTTCAGCAGTAGACCCGTTTGTATAATGCTTCTCGCCACGTTTGCGACTGGTTGAGTAGATAAATCTACCTAGATAGATACCAATCCGGGGTTACTGTATTCAGATTAATCACTCGACTGACTCGATTCGGTTGCTTTTGTTGTGAATTGAGCTGTGCGTTAAGGTTGATGTCGGTGATACGAGGCACGTTAAGTTTCAGCGAGTGAATCTATTTCTGCCACCGGAGGGCCTTTATAGTTGAACTGAATCCTGACGTCACCTGACGCCAGAACACATTATGCAAATCCGCCGTGGAGTCAGTTCCCATCTGCCCCCTTTTCTGACCCGTTTTTGAACTCCTACAAACACAGTAAGAACTCAGTTGTCCCGCAGACCGAATTCATTTACACCTTGAAGCAAATAGGCAAAATAAATACACAAACAAAATGTGTTCTTATGTTTATTTATGCCTATTTGTTTGAGTAAATGTTTTTGGTTGTATAACATGTTAAATACAGACTATGAATCATTTGGCTTGTTTATTTCGTTGTTGTTTTACATCAGCTGAAAATACGTTTAAAGGAATGCTATAACGGAATTATGTTTAAGTATTATAGGCCTCGTATACCTATTAAATGCTATTTTTCCATTCAATCGTTAATTTGTCAGTGACCATGTGCAACAAACAGTATGGCGATATTATGAAACATAGAGGCAATAGAGGCAAACTAGAATCTGGATATATTGAATGCACTACTAACGCGTGTATTATTGGTTTATAAACAGGATGTTGACATAATGTTGTTTTGAGTTTTGTTTTTGCAGGTGTAATAGTAGAAGACATATTTCGGCATGTACAAAAGGAAGTTTTGGGGAACTCCTTATCCATAAGGCTACTTTTCCACCCATTGCAAGGCTCTGGTTATTTTCCATCGTTTCCTCTAGAACTCTGCTACCCCCTGGTGGTACATCTCACTGTAGAAATGATCAGGCCTACTGTACATCTTACTGTAGAATTGATCAGGCCTACTGTACATCTTACTGTAGAAATGATCAGGTCTACTGTACATCTTACTGTAGAATTGATCAGGCCTACTGTACATCTTACTGTAGAAATGACCAGGCCTACTGTCCATCTTACTGTAGAAATGATCAGGCCTACTGTACATCTTACTGTAGAAGTTCTTGTTGAAAACAAGTCTAGGTTGAAACCGTTGCTGTTAAAATACAAGTCATCATTTATATTCTTAACTTAAATAAACTGATTGAAGCAAGATGCTTTTTGAGGTAAACACAGAAGAAAAAAACAGCAACAGCCCCAACCTAGACTTTCTTTCAACAATAATTTCTACAGTAAGATCTACAGTAGGCCTGATCATTGTTCATCTGTACTGTTACTTAGAGTTTCACTATCATAAAGCCTGTGTGTGTGTTTTGTTTACTCGTCTGTGTGATGGGATCAATCCTTTCATTCCAGTTCAGAATTAAAATGATTTATTGAATTTTAATGGCACCAGGTGTATTGTACTGTTTCCAATCTAAATACTGGAGGGAGAGAGAGAGAGACAGAGAGAGGGAGAGGGAGAAAGAGAGAGGGGGGATGGAGAAGGAGAGATAGAGAGAGGGATAGTGAGAGGGAGAGAGAGAAAGAGAGCAGGGGGATGGAGAAGGAGAGATAGAGAGGGAGAGAGAGGGGGTGGAGAAGGAGAGAGAGAGGGACAGCGAGAAGGACAAAGAGAGAGAGGGGGGGGGAGAGAGAGGTGTATTTCTTATACCTCACACCATGAGAATGTAAACAAAGTACTGGTGTTTGACCAACAATGAGTCCTACTGTTTATATTCTCCTCAGTCATATTACCATGAGTCCTACTGTTTATATTCTCCTCAGTCATATTACCCTGAGTCTTCCTACTGTTTATATTCTCCTCAGTCATATTACCCTGAGTCTTCCTAGCGTTTATATGCTATAAGGGAAACTGTCAGCCAGCGTCCATTGAGATAAGTGTGCTCCAGCCTAAAGGGACCAGCAGGATCCATGACTCATTACAGAGCCTCCCAAAGGGCAGTATATTTCCCCATAATGCACTACTTTTGACCAGGGCACATAGGACTCTGCTCATAAATAGAGCACTTTACAGGGAAAAGGGTGCCATTTGGTACACATCCCTGAATCTATGAGTCATGATACAGCCAGTTAGGGGTTGAGCCAGACTTTCCATCAGATGTCCTGGTCGGAGAGCCAAGCAAAACACATTCTAACAATTTAGTCTCTCCGTATCTCTCATCTGGATCCCCATGGTGACCTCCTGAGGCACATGGCTTTGGGACCCCATGGTGACATCCAGAGGCCCAAGGCTTTGGATCCCCATGGTGACCTCCAGAGGCCCAAGGCTTTGGATACCAATGGTGACCTCCAGAGGCCCAAGGCTTTGGGACCCCATGGTGACCTCCAGTGGCCCAAGGCTTTGGATCCCCATGCTTACCTCCAGAGGCCCAAGGCTTTGGGACCCCATGGTGACCTCCAGTGGCCCAAGGCTTTGGATCCCCATGGTGACCTCCAGAGGCCCAAGGCTTTGGGACCCCATGGTGACCTCCAGAGGCCCAAGGCTTTGGCAATGTGTACTTCCCAAATAATGCACTACTTTTGACCAGAGCAGGGCTTTGGATCCACATGGTGACCTCCAGTGGCCCAAGGCTTTGGGACCCCATGGTGACCTCCAGAGGCCCAAGGCTTTGGCAATGTGTACTTCCCAAATAATGCACTACTTTTGGCAAGAGCAGGGCTTTGGATCCCCATGGTGACCTCCAGTGGCCCAAGGCTTTGGGACCCCATGGTGACCTCCAGTGGCCCAAGGCTTTGGGACCCCACGGTGACCTCCAGAGGCCCAAGGCTTTGGCAATGTGTACTTCCCAAATAATGCACTACTTTTGACCAGAGCAGGGCTTTGGATCCCCATGGTGACCTCCAGAGGCCCAAGGCTTTGGTAAAAAGTAGTGCACTATTATCTTTAGGACGTAGCCTAGAATATCTATTCGCCTCTGGAGGTCACCATGGGGTCCCAACGCCTTGGCCCTCTGTAGCCCAGAGGAATTATCAGTTTCACATTACGTGGAAAAATCGTCAGACAGACCATGGAGTATATGGAATATCCTGTGCTTAGCATTCATGGGAGAAATCACAACTACTCATCCTGAAGGTAAGCCTCTACGATGCAGAGAATAGCATAAATGCATGAACTGACAAGTGGGAGTGAGACATACAATGAAAACCAAGCCATCAGTTTGTCACATAGAGAAAAGGGGGGGGATGTCTCTGACAGACTCTTCTTCTCTGTAAAAACAATGCATGTTCTTCACCCATAGACAATGGATCCACTGTCCTACTGGCAATAAAACAAGGGTCTAAGAAAGAATAATAAGGACAGTTTTTCCCCTTTCTTATCAAACAGAATGGTTCAGTATTTTATATACAGACATAAGTATTTTAGTATGTTATACATCCAGCCTTCCAGACCAATTTGATTAAATGTTATAGAGGAGTATGACTTCCCCAGTGTTTATTAACCTGTTACAAATCAACCAAATGTCAACCTGCCCTACTATTCCTGCCAGTCCCTGTACCTCCTCAACAAACCAACCAATCACCTTTCTCTTGACCACGTAATGACACATTCAACCATCCACATGCTCCAAAAAAGGTTCTGAACACATGCCGAACGTGCTCCGACCACCACTTACCGCCGATACCCTCTCTGGGACAGACTAGGTGAGTAGGGGGGTTGGTAATGGTAGTTCATGGCTCTCGCGACGCTGCTCAGACGCCTCTGTGTCTGCAGTGGGGCTGGGACGGCAGCAGGCGGTTCGGCTAGTCGCTGGATGGTTTTCTGGGCTGGCCCAGGGGATGGGAGAGGTGGTCTGCTTCTGGCCTGGCTAGGGAGTGGGACAACGCGGGGACGCGACCAACAGGCTCCCATCCCAATGACCAACAAACGAATGAGAGGATAGTGGAGAGACAGGGGGGATGATTTCATTGTTCTGTTATTCACCATTGTTTCTGTTTTTGTCAGCGATCTCTCTCAAAACACAAAGAGAAAACTGACGAGGATACCTCTGGAAGTGGGCCAAAGCCTACGCACAACGCAGCACACAGTGGCACTCATCGTGTGATGTTCCAGGGCCGTATTAGGCCCATACCATCAGCAACCATTGTCACGCAACAGCTGTCCTTGCACTGAATGTGAACCTCATTTACAATGAGGGAAAATTCTTTAATCTGAAACATTTCTAAAACAGTTTTAATGTATTGAGTACTGATGGAATCTGTTGTGCAACCAACAGACTGGAGTAAATCTTCTCTAACTGTCTCATAGAGGCATAACTAATCGTCATAACGATCTCTATTGTTGAATGAAACCCTGTTTGTGTTTGTAATGAAACACAAGTCATTCATTGTTCTGCGACATGGAACATGTAGCCAAGCTCTGCAGTATGTTGGGTCTGACCGAGTGGCACAGCGGTCTAAGGCACTGCATCACAGTGCTAGAGGCGTCCTTACAGACCACGGTTCAATTCCATGCTGTATCACAACATGTGTTAATGTGTTACTGTGGCAGGTCAACAGGGCTTTCCTTCCACACCCCTGGTAATTCATGTGTTACTGTGGCAGGTCAACAGGGCTTTCCTTCCACACACCTGGTAATTCATGTGTTACTGTGGCAGGTCAACAGGGCTTTCCTTCCACACCCCTGGTAATTAATGTGTTACTGTGTGAGGTCAACAGGGCTTTCCTTCCACACCCCTGGTAATTCATGTGTTACTGTGGCAGGTCAACAGGGCTTTCCTTCCACACCCCTGGTAATTCATGTGTTACTGTGGCAGGTCAACAGGGCTTTCCTTCCACACCCCTGGTAATTCATGTGTTACTGTGGCAGGTCAACAGGGCTTTCATTCCACACCCCTGGTAATTCCCTGGTAATTCATGTGTTACTGTGACAGGTCAACAGGGTGTCCACACCCCTGCATGATTGTTACTAGCTATAGGACCAGGTGCATGGGTAGCTTAGAAAGGTTAGGGTTTAGAAGGTCTGGCTAACTACCAGAGGCACAAAAGTAACAGACCTCTTGAAACTATCTCTCAGTATTATAGCAGACCTCTTGAAACTGTCTCTCAGTATTATAGCAGACCTCTTGAAACTGTCTCTCAGTATTATAGCAGACCTCTTGAAACTGTCTCTCAGTATTATAGCAGACCTCTTGAAACTGTCTCTCAGTATTATAGCAGACCTCTTGAAACTGTCTCTCAGTATTATAGCAGACCTCTTGAAACTGTCTCTCAGTATTATAACAGACCTCTTGAAACTGTCTCTCAGTATTATAGCAGACCTCTTGAAACTGTCTCTCAGTATTATAGCAGACCTCTTGAAACTGTCTCTCAGTATTATGAAACTGTCTCTCAGTATTATAGCAGACCTCTTGAAACTGTCTCTCAGTATTATAGCAGACCTCTTGAAACTGTCTCTCAGTATTATAGCAGACCTCTTGAAACTGTCTCTCA